>NW_027486559.1:0-21883 GCF_050908995.1 Andrena cerasifolii | reverse complement strand
ATGATGGTTAGGTTTGTACCGCGTGTATCGCGTAATCGTGGTGCCTCCGACATACAGATGTATTGGCCCCGTCCGTTCACCGAGCGTCACCACCTCGTACGCACAGTCCAGTACGGTTTTACTGACGGTTGGGCAGCTCTCCACATCAATTGTGACTATTTCTGGACACTGCCGTAGCAAGCCACAAATGTCCTCATCAGTGATACCTTGGCTTTCTCTGCAGTGGACCTCTACCAAGCCCTTGAGGAATTGTAGCATCCACCCCCCGACAGTCGGATGCATGTAGTTGATATTTAGGATTTTTAGTTTTTCCAATTTCCGGAGTGGTTCCAGAACGAATTCTCCTTTGATGTTTGTGCAACCACTCAGATTTAAAGATGTTACTTCCCCCATGTATAGGCCAATCTCTGAGACAAGGCCAGAAGCAACCCATCCGCAGAAGGTAAGACTCAGGGTTGTTATACTCCGATATTTTGAGGGGAAAGAGACAGCCATCTCTACCGGGCCCAGCTCCAGCTCGGCAAAATCTCCCCTTTCAACTGCCTCGTTGCCTTCCTCCATTTCCATTTCAGGCATGGGCTCCTCGAAACCACAGAAGTGCAACTCCAAGGTTGTTAGGGTCGTCTGCAGGTCTGAGTTGTTAATTAACGCCTGCAAAATACTATGGTCTATTAAATTTTTACATATACTGATCTTTAAATAATTCAGATTCCGCAACCCTTGAAGAGTGGTTGCTAGGTTTGAAGGTTTTAGTTGTTCGCATCGGTGGAGAGAAAATGTTTCTAAATTTTTGTTGATTGCCGGAAGGGACTTCCCAGTGATGTCCGTATTCGTAAGACAGAAAGACTTTAGAATTCCTGCTAGGGCCAGGACCTTAAAGAGTTCAGGATCCACGGGACCCTCACATTTCCCCAGTTTGAGGCAAGTAAGACGTGGTGCCCCCGACTCCAGGTCTCTCAAGGTCGATGGCCGGATCGTCACAGCAGTTAGATCTATTGCTTGCAGTTCTGGACAACTTCTTATGGCAATGGAGATAACTTGGGGTCTCAAACATTTTGCCAATGGTTCTTCATCTATCCGTATGCTCTTTAGCTGACTACCTGCTCTCTTCAGGAACCAGTAAAATGACTTAGTGCTCACTATCGTCCCTTCCCATCCATTTGGCCAGCACCAGTCATTCAGGTCGATATGGCGAAGACCGTGATACGAGGCGAGGCTTCCGAGTCGCCACCTTCTAGAGACCATCTCTAGACGGCTCCTGTCAGCAAACGGCAAATAGTTGGCAATTTTAGAGATGCATTCTATTGGGAGTGGAATCCGCTCACGCAAATCAAACCCAGGGAATGGGTTCACGTCAGGTCGTGGGGGAATTAACTTGGTGCTGTGCCACGAGTCCGCCATCAGCACCCTTAGCTTCCTCTTATGGCATATTATTCCTACGTCCGCCGCAGCCAAAGCCTTCTTTGCTCCGTCTATAGACTTAAATGTCACGAAAGCATTGTTCCCTGATGTCTTCCGCAGCACCACCACATGTTCAACTCCATACGGGTGAAATATCTCCATCAGTTTCTCCTTTTTGGTGTACGGCGCCAAACGGCTGACGAAGAGTCGCCGATCGAGAATCTCTGGCCGGGAGAAACTGGACGATGCCATTTCGCTAGTGTACAGACAGTCACAGAAAGCAAGACCAAAATTATGAAATAACAAAATCATTGTCGAAGAAGGAAAAGAACATAAGAAGAATTTATCATCGCTCTTTGAATAGGTAACGGTGGTCTGTTTTCTGAAATAGACAATTCTTGAATTTCCTCAGTGGATCCCAGAAATAATAGACCATCAATCCTATTATAATCAAGGCCTGTGCCGCTATTGTTCCGTACGTCAATGACAAATGTGATTTTCTTGCTCGGTGATGTTCTCCAATTTCCTCTGGTTGGGCTTCAATTTCATACAAAGAATCAGATGTGCGTTCCAGTTTGTTATTGTCTTGAAACTATATCCGCTCAATAGCGATGTATGTAATTTTCCGTTGCGCGCAGTACTCAAAGCCGTGATAAAGCGATGCGTTGCAGTAATGTAATGTTTCAAAGAAATTTCAACAGATTCTGAATATTGACTCATTGCTAAACTATAGTTCAAAGCTAACTGTTTATCAATTTGCATTTCTAAGTCGGGTCAGCGTCAACCTGAATCAGTCAAATCAATCAGGACTCCAATTTAATTGTAATTTATCGACATGTTTGGTGAGCATTTTACCAGCTTCATCTCTTAACAAAACATTGTTTCCTTCTAGTATCCCAATAATTTTATATGGTCCGTGATAGCGCTTGGCGAATTTTCCCCTTTTTGGTTCTACTAAAACACGTACCGTATCTCCTATTTTTCCTTTGAAGGGACGGGCGTTTCTATCATAATACAACTTTAATCTTTCTTTTGCCTGAACCAAATTTTGTCCTGCTATTACTTGCATCTCCGAAAGTCGCGTTATTAGATCATGTAAATATGAATTGTATGTGACCAAATTCTCGTCGTCCGGGAATGAACTCGGGCAACGCGCAAGTTTGCCAAAAACTAATTCATACGGGGTAAAATTTGTGGCTTCATGGACAGATGTATTATAAGAAAACATAGCAAAGGGTACTAATCTATCCCAATCGTCAAAATCATTCATGTAATGGCTAATGTATTCGGTTAACACTATGTGACTTCTTTCCAATGCACCATTGGTTTGGGGTCTATACCCGGATGTAGTGACATGTTGAATTTTGAAGATTTTTGCTAAGTTCCGAATTATCTTATTAATGAAACTAGTCCCTTTGTCCGTTAGTATTGCGCGTGGCGTTCCATACTGCAATATAAGGTTAGTAACCAGTGCGTGAGCTATAGTTTCTGCTTTTATGTCCGGAACAGGAACAGCTATGCAATATTTTGTCAAATTATCTTGCATAGTTAATATATGTTTGTTCCCGCTGGGAGTAGTGGGTAAAGGACCTACAGTGTCTAATGATACTTTAGAAAATGGCTCCAAAGGAGTGTCAGTGATTAACATTGGTTCACGAGTTTTAGTTCTTACTAATTTTTGATTCTGGCAACTATTGCAAGTACGGATATAATTTTGAATATCGTTGCGCATACCTGGCCAATAAAATCGTTCTCGAATTCTGCAATATGTCTTTGTTAAACCCTTATGTCCTCCTACCAAACTTTCATGTAACTCTGAAATGATTTTCAGGCGAAGTTCTTCCGGAGGTACCTGAGTGTTTCCGTAACAAAGGGCTATTTCGATACTGCTGTCCTCAAATGTATTCCTTAATATTTCTATTAACGTACCTTGAGGTAATTCGTCTGTAAAGTCGCCATTCTGTGAGATTCTTAGACCCTTTATATCTAAATCTGAAAGAATTTTCCTTAGGTTCTGTAGCCCAAGTTCCAAATCCCGAGTAGAAATTTTATCAAAATGTTTCCTTTTTACGACTACGCTAAATATTCTATTTTTACCGCGCTTTGTTATTAGTATTTGTCCCACTCTGGGCTTTGCCTCTTTTAAGTCGTTCGCATTGATGATGCCTAGGTCGGAGAGCAATATACTCACTGGTGTAACAAGTTCACAATCGGACGAAATGAAATGTACATAGTTTGATCTGTAATACGTTAGATTTTGTCTCGTAGAAGTTACGATGTCTTTACTTTTGTATTGCTTGCTGCGAGATTCGAATTCTAGATCCGGAGGTATGTAATCAGCGTCCGGGATGTATATGGATGATGAATTTGAGATTTGTGGGAAAAGTTGTCTAGGAGTAGATTTTTGAACGATAGGTTGCCTACCTCCCTCCTTGGGAGTTCGATCAACCGTTGAATTTGGAAATGGTGTCGAAAGTGCTATAGGGTTTGGATCTACAGTCGGGGTAGGTAAGATTGAACTGTATCTAGGCCTGTTAACGATTGTGCTATCAGGCACTCTTGTTGCAGTTATTTCTAGTTCTGATTCTTCCGGAATATTTTTCAGCCGAGGTGCTTTACTGGCTGTTTCCTCACGCCTTGGATTTGGAATTTGACTACTTTTTTCAGAATCTCTAGCTTGTTGTAATAATTTTTCTATACGTCTATTTAACTCTTCGTCCCCAGTATTGTCATCGTATGGATCCAAATCTTGTAATATTTCCTGTCTATATTCATCTAAAGTGTCTCCTTCAGAAAGGGCATCTAATAAAACTATTTCCTCTTCAAGTTCCTGTAATTGAGCGCTTTTATCTAATAATGATTTTTCAAATCTATTAAAAGACTCTTGTAGTTCTTCTAAATCTATAAATGTGGACTTCTGTTTGTTCTGATCATCTGTATCACTATCGCGAACTTCGGGTAAATTAATGGCAATAGTTTTCTCTACTTCGGACTCGCTCCCTTTTTCCCGCAATTCCGTACCGGCCACTGCACTTTGTGAATCTGGAATTTTAGGATTCTCCACCATCTGTTTAGGATGAAATCCCAGATTCGGCAGTGTACTCCTACGTTGACGGAATATGGGCGGATCTGACTGTTCGTCATCGGAATCGACGTCCTCTACTAGAGAAAGTTCTTTTGATCTACCTAATTCTTGTGTTTTTGATGGTCCCGGAGCTTCAGTAGCTTGAAACTTTGCTCGCGTTCTAGTTGCTATTGCACTGGTATCTAAAGGTACAGGTATCCTCGGTTTAGATATTGAACTTACTGGTCTCCCTAATTTTGGTTTTCCTGGTAAACTAGCTATTCTTTCCTTAGGTTTGGAAGCTTCAAATTCCGAAGATGTCGGGATTCGTTTGCCCGTTGTGGAGGGTTTATTTATTGGTAATAATTTTGGGCAATCAGGTGCTAACTCCGACTTTGTATTATCAGAGGAATCCGATAAACTGAAATCATCAGACGAACATAGTTCATTTACTATGACTGGATTCCTTGATAAGGCATCAGCATTTGTGTTTAATTTTCCTGCCTTATGAATAAATTCATACTCATAATCTCGCAATTTTAGTCGCCAGCGGATCAATCGTTGCCCTGGATCTTTTATTGAATTAATCCATCGTAGCGGTTCGTGATCACTGACTAGGGTAAATTTACGGCCATATAAATATGGTCTGAAGTGTAAAATGGCATAAAGGACTGCCAAACATTCCTTTTCTGTAGTGAAATAATTTTGTTCCGGTTTAGTTAAAATTCTCGAAAGATATGCAACTGGGAGATCTTGACCATTTACTTCCTGACTGAGTACAGCGCCTATGGCATAGTCTGACGCATCTGTAGTTAAGGTGAACGGACTATTAAAATTTGGATACTGAAGTATGGGACTTTTACAAAGTGCTTTTCGTAATTCCAGAAATCCTTTCTTTTGTTCCTTTCCCCAAGTGAAAGTAGAATTTTTCTTCAACAAGTCTGACAGTGGTTTAGCTTTTTCTGCGAAGTTTTTGATAAAGCGTCTGTAATATCCTGCTAGACCTAGAAATTGCCTAATATTTTTCTGATTTTTCGGACGAGGGAAATTCTTTACTGCACTAATCTTTTTCGGATCCGGTTTTACACCTGAGTGACTAATAACATGTCCTAGGTAAGCAACTTCTATTTTGAGGAACTCGCACTTATCGGGTTGTAAAGTTAATTTAGCATCGGCCAAACGCATGAATAAACGACGAATTTTCTTTTCATGTTCTTCTAAATTTTTGGCATATACCACGATATCATCCAAATAAACGAAAACTTCTATACCCTGTAACCCGCGTAAGACTTGATCCATTAGCCTTTGAAAAGTCGCTGGAGCATTTTTGAGACCTTCCGGCATTCGGATGTATTCATAATGACCGTTTGGGGTTGTAAAGGCTGTTTTTTGTCTATCTTTAGGATCCATTTCAATTTGTTGAAATCCGCTTGCTAAGTCAAACGTAGAGAAATATCGGGCTTCACCTAAGTGATCCAGAATATCGGTAATGTTCGGTAATGGATATGCATCGCCAATGGTTTTCTCATTAAGATTACGGAAATCTATGACTATTCTCCATCTCAGATTGCCTTTAGAATCCGGTTTTTTAGGAACAATCCAAATGGGCGAATTATACGGTGAATTTGAAGGTGCTATTATTCCGTTATTTAGTTTATTACGAACCTGTTTTTCTATTTCATCTTTATGAACCGGAGGAAAACGATACTGTCGCGTATTCACAGGAACATCATCTACTGTGGGGATTCTGTGTTTAATGTATGAGGTACATGGTAATTTATCGCAAGGCAAGTGGAATCGTTCTGGAAATTCTTTAATGATTTTAATTACATGATCCCGTTCTTCTTCGTTCAAATGATCGAGACGCAATTTTTTTATGATTTCTAAAACTCTGTCTTCCGCGATTGGCAAGGTCTCATCTTCTGTATCAGAATCGAAATAATTTTGTTCTTCTTCGGGGAAGTTATGGTACTCGAATGGTATTAATTCTTGTGGCGGAATTTCGACTTCGACATCCTTATCCGTCGTATTAACGGCAAAGACGTGACATGCGCCTTGGTCATTTACAGACACAACAGCTTCGCCAATGTACAAACCATCTATAGTTTCAATTTTAGGTAGATATCCCTCTTTTAAATCATGATTCGTAACGTCAATGGCAACCGCTTTTCTAGTACGTGCTTTTAAATACAAAAGTCGGGGTTTTACACTACGAGGTACTGGATCATGGCCAACAAAAGGTATGGGTTTAATAGGATCGCTTCGTGTTACCAATGTGTTATGGGCGAAGGAGATTTCAGCCTGCTCTTGTGTGAGATACTCTTTACCTAATATACCATCGCAACGCAGTACAAATGAAGATCTTACGACATGAAATTTTACGGGTTTGCCTAATAATGTAATTATTGTGGTACCTAAAGTCTCTGTCATATCCGGAGTTATTCCTGAGATAGCAACTGATTCATGAAGTGCGACTGAAACATTTTCGTCAAGGGCGCTTAATTTGATTACGTTTATATCTGCTCCTGTATCTACGAGGAAATATGCACAACCCATATTCAGCTCTTTACCCATCATTTTTACTAGTGGGGATTCGGGTTTTTCTACCGTTGCAATTTTTCTTGGTTTGCTAGAAATTTTACTGTTGCATGACGCTCCTTTTCCGAATGACTCGACGTCGCGTCCGTCCGTCGGGTCATTTGTGCGTTTAAATGACCGGTTCTATCTTCGGGTTTAGTATTTCTATTATATGGAGAACTCGGTCTCGTTGATGGAGGAATAGGAGATGGAGATCTTGGTCTAGGCCATTGAGAATACCTATCTCTTGCTGAACGTGGTGGTTCATTACTGTTTGTATTATAATGATCATACGGGTAATAATTAGGATATGGCATTGGCGGATAGAAATAAGGCGAGTAGTACGGATGTGGAGGAAATCCCGGTGGATTGTAATAATGATTGTATGGTTCCCTGTTGTGTGATGGGGATTTTAAAATTCCTACTGGCGATCCGGTTACGTCAGGATTGGGACTCGGTGAACGTGTGCGATTCTCTTCTTCGTTTCGAATTGCATAATTTTGATAGCGAGGAGGGTTAATGGATTGGCGATTAGCGTAATCCTGATAGTAAGAATTCGATGATCTAGAATAGTTATTATTCTGATTAAATGATACTTTCTGGATTTCATTCGATGGTAATATTCCGGATTTCATTCGCGTTTCTATACGCGCTGCAAATTTTCTCGCATCGTCTAAAGTTTTAGGGTCACGCGCATCTACTGAGCGCGCTATTTCATCTGGAAGTCCGCGAATATAAGCTTCCAATCCGCATTCTTTTATTGGTAATAACATTTGTTCTGCATTATTCCCATAACTATCCTCTAACGCAACTCGAGCTCCGCTAATTAATATGTTTAATCTGTCATAAAAATCGCTAACTGATTCGTCCTTTTTCATCCGAATATTTTCTATTTCGTGTTGATAGTAAGGATAATTCTTGCCCGGTGCGAATCTACCCTTTAGATGTTTAATTAGTTCATTAACTGTAGTAAATGTTTTTCCATACGTGCTATCGCGAGCTGAACCCTTCAATTTTCCTAATACTGATTTTAGAAACGAGCCCTCTAATGCAGGAGGCACTAATGCTGCGCTATTTTGTACATCCTGTACAAAATCCTTAAGAGGAACGCCCTTCCCATCAAAGTACGGAATATTTAAAGTACTATTTTGAATAGTCAAGCACTCCGCCATGGAGGTCATCATTGCACTTGCGTCTTGAGACATGGTTGAATATTTGTATAAAAATATATGGGCAGAACTAGTCAATAAATATAGATAATAGTCCCAGCATTACCACGACCACACTGATAATATATACAAAAATGGAAAAATTTTATAATTCTATCTGATTTCAATGAATATGAGCACCCAGGAATTCTTGCAAGAGAATTCCTGGTATCCCACCGCTGCCACCAGATCTGTTACGTGCCGCGGCCTTTTTAGTGTTCGAGCGGCACGATTTTTAGACGCAATATCGATTAGGGGTATCCCACAGTCGTTAGACTATCAAGTATTGCTGGATTGAGTTTATGATTTAGAAAAAGCAAGGAGGCTCGCCGCAGTCGTAACAGTCGATTCTTTTAGTTGATAATTATTTAGGTACCTTCTCAGAAGGAGAAGGGGTAGATTTTGGGATCGTTGGTGCTCTAGTCCCGTACGGGTCTTTTCAATGGAATCAGATAGGTAATTGATGAGTAGAATTTAATAGTAAATAAAGTTTTAATGATTAAATAATGAATGGATGTAAAACATTTAACAGAACTGAATATGAACAAATCAATCAATAATTTAGAAAGAATAGACGTTTGTGAAATCGGTATAATTCCTGACTAGGGGAATCCCACAGTCGTTTGACTGTCAGAAATTATCGTTAGGTACGAATTAATTATAACGGTGTATTTTCGTGTACAAAAGAGATAAGATGTGCAACTCACCAGACAGTCACAATAATCTAATTGACAATATGCTTTAAATTTGCTTTTTAAGTTTTGGAAAACTTTCTGGATCGCTGATAAACCTGAATCAGAAAGAAGGATTAGACGCGAAAACACACACACACACACTTGATTTGAATTATAAATTGAAACGGAAATAATGTAAATTAAATTATTAACTGAGTAAGTTAAGCGAATAATTAGTTTTGAAAAGTTTAGGATTTGAATTGTTTCGCAAAGTTGAGTCTTTCACGCGGTTACACAGTAGACCGGAGAACTCTAGCTCTATAAGACTTCGCGGACCCAATGACACGCACCTCACGATTTATCGTCACAGAGTGCCGCAGCTTCACGCTCTCGGCAGCGACCACAGTGGGTCCGTACCGAAAATGCTTACGCTGCATTTTATCGCTCGGCCGCGCTACCATGGGCCCGTCTACTTAACGAGGCGGTGTGTGTGTGCGTTTTCACGTCCATCCATCAGACTCCCGATTCAAATATATGATCAATCTTTACGGAATATTTGTACTCACAGGAAAACATGACGTCTCACATACAATTTCGCACAGCTAAAGGTCCTCCCTTAATGTTCATGATTTCATATACACAATTTCTGACTAGGGGAATCCCACAGTCGGTTGACTATCAGAAATTGTGTTGGGTATTCAAATTTTAACAACAATTTTTAATTAATTACTAATTCACACATGCGACAAGATCGTGGGAAGGCGCGGTTCCCTGCACCGGATGTAGAGCATACAATTTCGTCAGTCTTCTAAGAAATGATCCAGTCTGCGCATTCCCGCTGTAGCCGTTACTGATTATGTTACAATGTTTAACGCGACGGTCAGAGGTGTGCTCAACGAGGGTTCTCCCACAATGCTGCAAAGCATTGTTGAAACGCCACCCTGCCGCTTACATAAAACGGATTCGGCACAGAAGGAGAATCACTGGGACTTTCCGAACGCGACTCTCTGGTGAGAACGCCGCTGCGTCAGCACCGCCTTATCTGTATCGCGGGACGGCAGTACGTTGAGACGACGACGTTCCAAGAAAAGGGGTTTTTGTTCTATCAAAAATATTATTAATTAATAGGCAGGAGTATGATCAACGAGGGATTTCCCATAACGCTAGGCGTTGTTGATGCATACCCTGACTTAAAAGAAAAATTTTACGTTCCGAACGTAACATTTAACAAAATTAAAAAAAAATTATTTGTTTTTTAATTTTTTTCTACATTTTTTAATTTTTTTAATTTTTAATTTTTTTTTTATTTTTGTTTTAAATTTTGAAATTTTTTCTAATTTTTTTTTTAAAATTTTTTTAAAAGTATTATTTTTTTATTTCAAAAATGTTTTTTAATTAAAAAAAATTTTTTTTTTTAATTTTTGAAAATTTTTCTAAATTTTTTTTTAATTTTTTTAAAAGTGTTATTTTTTTATTTCAAAAATGTTTTTTAATTTTTAAAAAGATTTTTTAATTTTTATTTTTCTTTTTTTAATTTTTTTTTAATTTTTTAAACAAAATTTTTTATTTTTTAAAATTTTTTTTTAAAATTTTTTATTTTTTTAAATTTTTTATTTTTAAATTTTTTTTTTATTTTTAAAATTTTTTTTTTTAAATTTTTAAAATTTTTTAAAAAAATTTTTAAAATTATAATGTTTTTATTTCAAAAAATGTTTTTTAATTTTTTTTTAATTTTTTTTCTTTTATTTTAATTTTTTTAATTTTTTCAATTTTTAAAATTTTTTTTAAATTGTCTTATAATTTTTTTTTAATTTTTAAAATTTTTTTTAAAAATTTTCTTTTAAATTTTTTAAAATTTTTTAAAATTTTTAAAATTTTTTTTTTAAATTTGTTTCAATTTTTTAACAAAATTAAAAAAAAATTATTTGTTTTTTAATTTTTTTCTACATTTTTTAATTTTTTTAATTTTTAATTTTTTTTTATTTTTGTTTTAAATTTTGAAATTTTTTCTAAATTTTTTTTTTAATTTTTTTAAACGTATTATTTATTTATTTCAAAAATGTTTTTTAATTTTTTTAATTTTTTCAAATTTTTAAATTTTTTTAAAAATTTTCTTATAATTTTTTTTAATTTTTAAAATTTTTTTTTTATTTTTTTTAAATTTTTTTAATTTTTTTTTTAATTTTTGATAATTTTACAAAAAAAAATTTAATTTTTAATTTTTTTTTTTAATTTTTAAATTTTTTTTTATTTTTAAATTTTTTTATTTTTAAAATTTTTTCAAAATTTTTTTTTTAAATTTTTAAAATTTTTTTTTAAATTTTTAAAATTTTTTTTTAATTTCAAATTTTTTTTTAATTTTTAAAATTTTTTTTTTTTTAATTTTTGAAAATTTTTTTAATTTTTTTTTTAAATTTTTTTAAAAGTATTATTTTTTATTTCAAAAATGTTTTTTAATTTTTAAAAATTTTTTTTATTTTTTTTAATTTTTTAAATTTTTTTTTTAATTTTTGATAATTTTACAAAAAAAATTTTTAATTTTTAAATTTTTTTTAAATTTTTTTAATTTTTTTTTAATTTTTAAAATTTTCTTTAAAACTTTTTTTTTTAATTTTTTAAACAAAATTTTTAATTTTTTTAAAAATTTTTTTTTAAATTTTTAAATTTTTTTAAAATTTTTTTAAAAGTATTATTTTTTTATTTCAAAAATGTTTTTTAATTTTTAAAATTTTTTTTATTTTTTTTTAATTTTTGAAAATTTTTCTAAATTTTTTTTTTTAATTTTTTTAAAAGTGTTATTTTTTATTTCAAAAATGTTTTTAATTTTTAAAAAAAATTTTTAATTTTTATTTTTTTAATTTTTTTTAATTTTTTAAACAAAATTTTTTATTTTTTAAAATTTTTTTTTTAAATTTTTTAAATTTTTTATTTTTAAAAATTTTTTTTTATTTTTTAAATTTTTTTTTTTAAATTTTTAAAATTTTTTAAAATTTTTTTAAAATTATAATGTTTTTATTTCAAAAAATGTTTCTTAATTTTTTTTAATTTTTTTTCTTTTAATTTAATTTTTTTAATTTTTTCAATTTTTAAATTTTTTTTAAATTGTCTTATAATTTTTTTTAATTTTTAAAATTTTTTTAAAAATTTTCTTTTAAATTTTTTAAAATTTTTTAAAATTTTTAAAATTTTTTTTTTAAATTTTTAAAATTTTTTTTAAAATTTTTTTTTTAAATTTTTAAATTTTTTTTTAAATTTTTAAAATTTTACTTTGCTTTATTTTTATTTAAATTTTTTAATTTTTTTTAAATTTTAAAAAAAATTTTTTTAATTTCAAACTTTTTTTTAATTTTGAAATTTTTTTTTTTTAATTTTTGAAAATTTTTTTAATTTTTTTTAAATTTTTTTTTAAAAGTATTATTTTTTACTTCAAAAATGTTTTTTAATTTTAAAAAAAATTTCAATTTTTATTTTTCTTTTTTTAATTTTTTTTTAAATTTTTAAAATGTTCTTAAAACTTTTTTTTTTAATTTTTTAAACAAAATTTTTTATTTTTTTTATATTTTTTTTTTAAATTTTTAAATTTTTTTAAAATTTTTTTAAAAGTATAATTTTTTTTTATTTTTTTAAAATTTTTTTATTTTTTTTTTTAATTTTTGATAATTTTACAAAAAAAATTTTTAATTTTTAAAATTTTTTTTTAATTTTTAAATTTTTTTTTTAATTTTTAAAATTTTTTTTTAATTTAAAATTTTTTTTTAACTTTTAAAATTTTTTTTATTTTTTTTTAATTTTTTGAAAATTTTTCTAAATTTTTTTTAAAATTTTTTTAATTTTTTTTTAATTTTTAAAATTTTCTTAAAACTTTTTTTTTAATTTTTTAAACAAAATTTTAAATTTTTAAAAATTTTTTTTTTTAATTTTTAAAATTTTATAAAATTTTTTTAAAATTATAATGTTTTTATTTAAAAAAAATGTTTCTTAATTTTTTTTAATTTTTTTTCTTTTAATTTAATTTTTTTAATTTTTTCAATTTTTTCAATTTTTTTTAAATTGTCTTATAATTTTTTTTAATTTTTAAAATTTTTTTAAAAATTTTCTTTTAAATTTTTTAAAATTTTTTTAAAATTTTTAAAATTTTTTTTTTAAATTTTTAAAATTTTTTTTAAAATTTTTTTTTTAAATTTTTAAATTTTTTTTTAAATTTTTAAAATTTTTCTTTGCTTTATTTTTATTTAAATTTTTTAATTTTTTTTTTAAATTTTAAAAAAAAAATTTTTTAATTTCAAATTTTTTTTTAATTTTGAAATTTTTTTTTTTTTAATTTTTGAAAATTTTTTTAATTTTTTTTAAATTTTTTTTTAAAAGTATTATTTTTTACTTCAAAAATGTTTTTTAATTTTAAAAAAAATTTCAATTTTTATTTTTCTTTTTTTAATTTTTTTTTTAAATTTTTAAAATGTTCTTAAAACTTTTTTTTTTAATTTTTTAAACAAAATTTTTTATTTTTTTTAATTTTTTTTTTAAATTTTTTTAAAATTTTTTTTAAAAGTATAATTTTTTTTTTATTTTTTTAAAATTTTTTTAATTTTTTTTTAATTTTTGATAATTTTACAAAAAAAATTTTTAATTTTTAAAATTTTTTTTTAATTTTTAAATTTTTTTTTTAATTTTTAAAATTTTTCTTTTAATTTTAAATTTTTTTTTAATTTTTAAAATTTTTTTTATTTTTTTTTAATTTTTGAAAATTTTTCTAAATTTTTTTTTTAATTTTTTTAATTTTTTTTTAATTTTTAAAATTTTCTTAAAACTTTTTTTTTTTAATTTTTTAAACAAAATTTTTAATTTTTTTAAAAATTTTTTTTAAATTTTTAAAATTTTATAAATTTTTTTTAAAATTATAATGTTTTTATTTCAAAAATGTTTTTAATTTTTTTTAATTTTTTTTCTTTTATTTTAATTTTTTTAATTTTTTCAATTTTTAAAATTTTTTTTAAATTGTCTTATAATTTTTTTTTAATTTTTAAAATTTTTTTAAAAATTTTCTTTTAAATTTTTTAAAATTTTTTAAAATTTTAAAATTTTTTTTTTTAAATTTGTTTCAATTTTTTAACAAAATTAAAAAAAATTATTTGTTTTTTAATTTTTTTCTACATTTTTTAATTTTTTTAATTTTTTTAATTTTTAATTTTTTTTTTATTTTAGTTTTAAATTTTGAAATTTTTTCTAAATTTTTTTAAAATTTTTTTAAAACTTTTTAAAATTTAAAAAATTTTTTTTAAATTTGTTTCAATTTTTTAACAAAATTAAAAAAAATTTGTTTGTTTTTTAATTTTTTTCTACTTTTTTTAATTTTTTAAATTTTATTTATTTTTGTTTTAAATTCCGAAATTTTTTCTAAATTTTTTTTTAATTTTTTTAAACGTATTATTTATTTATTTCAAAAATGTTTTTTAATTTTTTTAATTTTTTCAAATTTTTACATTTTTTTAAAAATTTTCTAATAATTTTTTTTAATTTTTAAAATTTTTTAAAAAAAATTTTTAAAATTTCCTTCTAATTTTTTTAAAATTTTAAAATTTTTTTTTAATTTTTTTTTAAATTTTTTTTTAATTTTTTTTAAAATTTTTTTTTAAAATTTTTTTTAATTTTTAAATTTTTTTTATTTTTTTTTAAATTATTTATATATTTTTAATTTTTTAATTTAAATTTTTTTTTAATTTTTAATTTTTTTTATATTTTAATTTTTTTTATTTTTAAATTTTTTTAATTTTAAAATTTTTTTAAAATTTTTTTTTTAAATTTTTAAAATTTTTTTAAAATTTTTTTTTTTAAATTTTTAAATTTTTTTTTAAATTTTTAAAATTTTTCTTTGCTTTATTTTTATTTAAATTTTTTAATTTTTTTTTAAAATTTTAAAAAAAATTTTTTAATTTCAAATTTCTTTTAATTTTGAAATTTTTTTTTTTAATTTTTGAAATTTTTTTAAATTTTTTTTTAAAATTTTTTTAAAAGTATTATTTTTTATTTCAAAAATGTTTTTTAATTTTAAAAAAAATTTCAATTTTTATTTTTCTTTTTTTAATTTTTTTTTTAAATTTTTAAAACGTTCTTAAAACTTTTTTTTTAATTTTTTAAACAAAATTTTTTATTTTTTTAAAATTTTTTTTTTAAATTTTTAAATTTTTTTAAAATTTTTTTAAAAGTATTATTTTTTTATTTCAAAAATGTTTTTTAATTTTAAAAATTTTTTTTTTTTAATTTTTGAAAATTTTTCTAAATTTTTTTAAAATTTTTTTTAATTTTTATTTAAAAATTTGTTTCAATTTTTTAACAAAATTAAAAAAAATGTTTATTTTTTAATTTTTTTCTATATTTTTTAATTTTTTTTGTTTTTAATTTTTTTAAATTTAAATTTTTTTTTTAAATTTTTGATAATTTTACAAAAAAAATTTTTAATTTTTAAATTTTTTTTTTATTTTTTAAAATTTTTTTTTAATTTTTAAATTTTTTTTTAATTTCAAAATTTTTTTTAATTTTTAAAATTTTTTTTATTTTTTTTTTAATTTTTTTTATTTTTTTTATTTGTTTTTTAATTTTTTTAATTTTTTTTTAATTTTTAAAATTTTCTTAAAACTTTTTTTTAATTTTTTAAACAAAATTTTTTATTTTTTTTTAAATTTTTTTTTAAATTTTTAAAATTTTTAAATTTTTTTTTAAAATTATAATGTTTTTATTTCAAAAAATGTTTTTTAATTTTTTTTTAATTTTTTTTCTTTTATTTTAATTTTTTTAATTTTTTCAATTTTTAAAATTTTTTTTAAATTGTCTTTTAATTTTTTTTTAATTTTTAAAATTTTTTTAAAAATTTTCTTTTAAATTTTTTAAAATTTTTTAAAATTTTTAAAATTTTTTTTTTAAATTTGTTTCAATTTTTTAACAAAATTAAAAAAAAATTATTTGTTTTTTAATTTTTTTCTACATTTTTTAATTTTTTTAATTTTTAATTTTTTTTTATTTTTGTTTTAAATTTTGAAATTTTTTCTAAATTTTTTTTTTTAATTTTTTTAAACGTATTATTTATTTATTTCAAAAATGTTTTTTAATTTTTTTAATTTTTTCAAATTTTTAAATTTTTTTAAAAATTTTCTTATAATTTTTTTTAATTTTTAAAATTTTTTTTTTATTTTTTTAAAATTTTTTTAATTTTTTTTTAATTTTTGATAATTTTACAAAAAAAAATTTTAATTTTTAATTTTTTTTTTAATTTTTAAATTTTTTTTTATTTTTAAATTTTTTATTTTTAAAATTTTTTCAAAATTTTTTTTTTTAAATTTTTAAAATTTTTTTTTAAATTTTTTAAATTTTTTTTTAATTTCAATTTTTTTTTTTAATTTTTAAAATTTTTTTTTTTTTTAATTTTTGAAAATTTTTTTAATTTTTTTTTTTTTTTTAAAAGTATTATTTTTTATTTCAAAAATGTTTTTTAATTTTTAAAAATTTTTTTTATTTTTTTTTAATTTTTTAAATTTTTTTTTTAATTTTTGATAATTTTACAAAAAAAATTTTTAATTTTTAAATTTTTTTTAAATTTTTTTAATTTTTTTTTAATTTTTAAAATTTTCTTAAAACTTTTTTTTTTAATTTTTTAAACAAAATTTTTTAATTTTTTTAAAAATTTTTTTTAAATTTTTAAATTTTTTTAAAATTTTTTTAAAAGTATTATTTTTTTATTTCAAAAATGTTTTTTAATTTTTAAAATTTTTTTTATTTTTTTTTAATTTTTGAAAATTTTTCTAAATTTTTTTTTTAATTTTTTTAAAAGTGTTATTTTTTATTTCAAAAATGTTTTTTAATTTTTAAAAAAATTTTTTAATTTTTATTTTTTAATTTTTTTTAATTTTTTAAACAAAATTTTTTATTTTTTAAAATTTTTTTTTAAATTTTTTATTTTTTAAATTTTTATTTTTAAAAATTTTTTTTTATTTTTTAAAATTTTTTTTTTAAATTTTTAAAATTTTTTAAAATTTTTTTTAAAATTATAATGTTTTTATTTCAAAAAATGTTTCTTAATTTTTTTTAATTTTTTTTCTTTTAATTTAATTTTTTTAATTTTTTCAATTTTTAAAATTTTTTTTAAATTGTCTTATAATTTTTTTTAATTTTTAAAATTTTTTTAAAAATTTTCTTTTAAATTTTTTAAAATTTTTTAAAATTTTTAAAATTTTTTTTTTAAATTTTTAAATTTTTTTTTAAATTTTTAAAATTTTTCTTTGCGTTATTTTTATTTAAATTTTTTAATTTTTTTTTTAAATTTTAAAAAATTTAATTAATTTCAAATTTTTTTTAATTTTGAAATTTTTTTTTTTAATTTTTGAAATTTTTTTAATTTTTTTTAAATTTTTTTTTAAAAGTATTATTTTTTACTTCAAAAATGTTTTTTAATTTTAAAAAAAAATTCAATTTTTATTTTTCTTTTTTTAATTTTTTTTTTAAATTTTTAAAATGTTCTTAAAACTTTTTTTTTTAATTTTTTAAACAAAATTTTTTATTTTTTTTAATTTTTTTTTAAATTTTTAAATTTTTTTAAAATTTTTTTAAAAGTATAATTTTTTTTTATTTTTTTAAATTTTTTTATTTTTTTTTTTAATTTTTGATAATTTTACAAAAAAAATTTTTAATTTTTAAAATTTTTTTTTAATTTTTAAATTTTTTTTTAATTTTTAAAATTTTTTTTTTAATTTAAAATTTTTTTTTAACTTTTAAAATTTTTTTATTTTTTTTTAATTTTTGAAAATTTTTCTAAATTTTTTTTAAAATTTTTTTAATTTTTTTTTAATTTTTAAAATTTTCTTAAAACTTTTTTTTTAATTTTTTAAACAAAATTTTAAATTTTTTAAAATTTTTTTTTTTTAATTTTTAAAATTTTATAAATTTTTTTTAAAATTATAATGTTTTTATTTCAAAAAATGTTTCTTAATTTTTTTTAATTTTTTTTCTTTTAATTTAATTTTTTTAATTTTTTCAATTTTTTCAATTTTTTTTAAATTGTCTTATAATTTTTTTTAATTTTTAAAATTTTTTTAAAAATTTTCTTTTAAATTTTTTAAAATTTTTTAAAATTTTTAAAATTTTTTTTTTAAATTTTTAAAATTTTTTTTAAAATTTTTTTTTTAAATTTTTAAATTTTTAAAATTTTTCTTTGCTTTATTTTTATTTAAATTTTTTAATTTTTTTTTTAAATTTTAAAAAAAAATTTTTTAATTTCAAATTTTTTTTTAATTTTGAAATTTTTTTTTTTTAATTTTTGAAAATTTTTTTAATTTTTTTTAAAATTTTTTTTAAAAGTATTATTTTTTACTTCAAAAATGTTTTTTAATTTTAAAAAAAAATTTCAAATTTTATTTTTCTTTTTTTAATTTTTTTTTAAATTTTTAAAATGTTCTTAAAACTTTTTTTTTTAATTTTTTAAACAAAATTTTTTATTTTTTTAATTTTTTTTTTTTAAATTTTTTAAAAAATTTTTTAAAAGTATAATTTTTTTTTATTTTTTTAAAATTTTTTTAATTTTTTTTTTAATTTTTGATAATTTACAAAAAAAATTTTTAATTTTTAAAATTTTTTTTTAATTTTTAAATTTTTTTTTTAATTTTTAAAATTTTTCTTTTAATTTTAAATTTTTTTTTAATTTTTAAAATTTTTTTTATTTTTTTTTAATTTTTGAAAATTTTTCTAAATTTTTTTTTTTAATTTTTTTAATTTTTTTTTAATTTTTAAAATTTTCTTAAAACTTTTTTTTTTTAATTTTTTAAACAAAATTTTTAATTTTTTTAAAAATTTTTTTTTAAATTTTTAAAATTTTATAATTTTTTTTTAAAATTATAATGTTTTTATTTCAAAAAATGTTTCTTAATTTTTTTAAATTTTTTTTCTTTTATTTTAATTTTTTTAATTTTTTCAATTTTTAAAATTTTTTTTAAATTGTCTTATAATTTTTTTTTAATTTTTAAAATTTTTTTAAAAATTTTCTTTTAAATTTTTTAAAATTTTAAAATTTTTTTTTTTAAATTTGTTTCAATTTTTTAACAAAATTAAAAAAAATTATTTGTTTTTTAATTTTTTTCTACATTTTTTAATTTTTTTAATTTTTTTAATTTTTAATTTTTTTTTTATTTTAGTTTTAAATTTTGAAATTTTTTCTAAATTTTTTTAAAATTTTTTTAAAACTTTTTAAAATTTAAAAAAAATTTTTTAAATTTGTTTCAATTTTTTAACAAAATTAAAAAAAATTTATTTGTTTTTTAATTTTTTTCTACTTTTTTAATTTTTTAAATTTTATTTATTTTTGTTTTTAAATTCCGAAATTTTTTCTAAATTTTTTTTTAATTTTTTTAAACGTATTATTTATTTATTTCAAAAATGTTTTTTAATTTTTTTAATTTTTTCAAATTTTTAAATTTTTTTTAAAAATTTTCTAATAATTTTTTTTAATTTTTAAAATTTTTTAAAAAAAATTTTTAAAATTTCCTTCTAATTTTTTTAAAATTTTTAAAATTTTTTTTAATTTTTTTTAAAATTTTTTTTTAATTTTTTTTTAAATTTTTTTTTAAAATTTATTTTAATTTTTTTTTTAATTTTTAAATTTTTTTTATTTTTTTTAAAATTATTTATATATTTTTAATTTTTTAATTTAAATTTTTTTTTTAATTTTTAATTTTTTTTATATTTTAATTTTTTTATTTTTAAATTTTTTTAATTTTAAAATTTTTTTAAAATTTTTTTTTTAAATTTTAAAATTTTTTTAAAATTTTTTTTTTTAAATTTTTAAATTTTTTTTTTAAATTTTTAAAATTTTTCTTTGCTTTATTTTTATTTAAATTTTTTAATTTTTTTTTAAAATTTTAAAAAAAATTTTTTTAATTTCAAATTTTTTTTTAATTTTGAAATTTTTTTTTTTAATTTTTGAAATTTTTTTTAATTTTTTTTTAAATTTTTTTAAAAGTATTATTTTTTATTTCAAAAATGTTTTTTAATTTTAAAAAAAATTTCAATTTTTATTTTTCTTTTTTTAATTTTTTTTTTAAATTTTTAAAACGTTCTTAAAACTTTTTTTTTTAATTTTTTAAACAAAATTTTTTATTTTTTTAAAATTTTTTTTTTAAATTTTTAAATTTTTTTAAAATTTTTTTAAAAGTATTATTTTTTTATTTCAAAAATGTTTTTTAATTTTAAAAATTTTTTTTTTTAATTTTTGAAAATTTTTCTAAATTTTTTTAAAATT
This sequence comes from Andrena cerasifolii, assembly GCF_050908995.1. Taxonomy (NCBI): domain Eukaryota; kingdom Metazoa; phylum Arthropoda; class Insecta; order Hymenoptera; family Andrenidae; genus Andrena; species Andrena cerasifolii. The sequence continues at coordinate 1,681 of NW_027486559.1, read as the reverse complement.
TTTTTTAATTTTTATTTAAAAATTTGTTTCAATTTTTTAACAAAATTAAAAAAATGTTTATTTTTTAATTTTTTTCTATATTTTTTAATTTTTTTTGTTTTTAATTTTTTTAAATTTAAATTTTTTTTTAAATTTTTGATAATTTTACAAAAAAAATTTTTAATTTTTAAAATTTTTTTTTTATTTTTTAAAATTTTTTTTTAATTTTTAAATTTTTTTTTAATTTCAAAATTTTTTTTAATTTTTAAAATTTTTTTTATTTTTTTTTTAATTTTTTTTATTTTTTTTATTTTTTTTTTAATTTTTTTAATTTTTTTTTAATTTTTAAAATTTTCTTAAAACTTTTTTTTAATTTTTTAAACAAAATTTTTTATTTTTTTTTTAAATTTTTTTTTAAATTTTTAAAATTTTTAAATTTTTTTTTAAAATTATAATGTTTTTATTTCAAAAAATGTTTTTTAATTTTTTTTAAATTTTTTTCTTTTATTTTAATTTTTTAATTTTTTCAATTTTTTAAATTTTTTTTAAAATTTTCTTATAATTTTTTTTTAATTTTTCAATTTTTTTTTAAATTTTTTAAATTTTTTAAATTTTTTTTTATTATTTTAAATTTTTTTTAATTTTTTTTAATTTTTGATAATTTTACAAAAAATTTTTTTAATTTTTAAAATTTTTTTTTTAATTTTTAAATTTTTTTTTTAATTTTAAATTTTTTTAAATTTTTCTTAAATTTTTTAAAACTTTTTAAAATTAAAAAAAAATTTTTTTAAGTTTGTTTCAATTTTTTAACAAAATTAAAAAAATTTATTTGTTTTTTAATTTTTTTTCTACATTTTTTAATTTTTTAAATTTTATTTATTTTTGTTTTAATTCCGAAATATTTTCTAAATTTTTTTTTAATTTTTTTAAACGTATTATTTATTTATTTCAAAAATGTTTTTTAATTTTTTTAATTTTTTCAAATTTTTAAATTTTTTTAAAAATTTTCTTATAATTTTCTTTAATTTTTAAAATTTTTTTAAAAAAATTTTTTTTAAAATTTCCTTATAATTTTTTTAAAATTTTTAAAATTTTTTTTAATTTTTTAAAAATTTTCTTTGCTTTATTTTTATTTAAATTTTTTAAATTTTTATTTTTTTTTTTTTAAATTTTTTAAAATTTTTTAAAATTTTTTTTTTAAATTTATTTTAATTTTATTTTAATTTTTAAATTTTTTTCATTTTTTTTAAAATTATTTATATATTTTTAATTTTTTAATTTAATTTTTTTTTAATTTTTAATTTTTTTTAATTTTTTATTTTTTTTTATTTTAAATTTTTTTTAATTTTTAATTTTTTTTTTTTAATTTTTAAATTTTTTTTATTTTTAAATTTTTTTTAATTTTAAAATCTTTTCAAAATTTTTTTTTTTAAATTTTTAAAATTTTTTTTAAATTTTTAAAAATTTTTTTTAATTTCAATTTTTTTTTAATTTTTAAAATTTTTTTTTTTTTAATTTTTGAAAAATTTTTTTAATTTTTTATTTTTTTAATTTTTTTAATTTTTTAAACAAAATTTTTTATTTTTTAAAATTTTTTTTTAAATTTTTTATTTTTTTAAATTTTTTATTTTTTTAAATTTTTTTTTATTTTTTAAAATTTTTTTTTAAATTTTTAAAATTTTTTAAAATTTTTTTTAAAATT
>NW_027486558.1:0-21886 GCF_050908995.1 Andrena cerasifolii | reverse complement strand
AAATTTAAAAAATTAAAAAATTAAAATATAAGAAAAAAATTAAAAAAAAATTAAAAAATTGAAAAAATTAAAAAATTAAAATAAAAGAAAAAAAATTAAAAAAAAAATTAAAAAACATTTTTTGAAATAAAACCATTATAATTTAAAAAAAAATTTTAAAAAATAAAAAATTTTGTTTAAAAAATTAAAAAAAAATTTTAAAAAAATTTTAAAATTAAAAAAATTTAAAAATAAAAAAAATATTAAAAATTAAAAAAAAATTAAAATTAAAAAATTAAAAATATAAATAATTTAAAAAAAATTAAAAATATTAAAAAAAAATTTTTTTAAAAATTTAAAAAAATTAAGAATTTTTTTTTTAAATTTTAAAAAAATTTAAAAATTAAAAAAAATATAAGAAAATTTAAAAAAAATTGAAAATTTGAAAAAATTAAAAAAAATTAAAAAACATTTTTGAAATAAAAAAATAATACTTTTAAAAAAATTAAAAAAAATTTAGAAAATTTTCAAAAATTAAAAAAAAAATAAAAAAAAATTTAAAAATTAAAATTAAAAAATTAAAAAATATAGAAAAAAAATTTAAAAATGAATAATTTTTTTTAATTTTGTTAAAAATTGAAACAAGTTTTTTTTTAAAAAAATAACAAAATTTAAAAAAATTTTAAAAATGAAAAAAAATAATTAAAAATTAAAAAAAAAATTTAAATTAAAAAAAAAATTAAAAAATTAAAAATATAAATAATTTAAAAAAAATTTTAAAAGAATTTTAAGAATTAAAAAAAATTATAAGAAACTTTAAAAGAAAATTTTAAAATTTGAAAAAATTAAAAAAAAATTAAAAAACGTTTTTGAAATAAAAAAATAATACTTTTAAAAAAATTAAAAACAAATTTAGAAAAATTATCAAAAATTTAAAAAAAATAAAAAAATTTAAAAATTAAAAAAAAAATTAAAAATTAAAAAGATATAAATAATTTAAAAAAAAATAAATAAAAAAAATTTAAAATAAAAACAAAATTAAAATAAAAATAAAAAAAAAATTTAAAAATTGAAAAAAAATTAAAAAATAAAGAAATTTTTTTTTAAAAAAATAAAAAACAATTTAAAAATTTTAAAAAAAATTCTAAAAAATTAAAAAACATTTTTGAAATAAAAAAATAATACATTTAAAAAAATTAAAAAAAAATTTAGAAAAATTTTCGAAAATTAAAAAAAAAAAATTTAAAAATGAAAAAAAATTTAAAAATTAAAAAAAATATAAGAAAATTTAAAAAAAAATTGAAAATTTGAAAAAATTAAAAAAAATTAAAAAACATTTTTGAAATAAAAAAATAATACTTTTAAAAAATTAAAAAAAATTTAGAAAATTTTCAAAAATTAAAAAAAAATAAAAAAAAATTTAAAAATTAAAATTAAAAAAATTAAAAAATATAGAAAAAAAATTTAAAAATGAATAATTTTTTTTAATTTTGTTAAAAATTGAAACAAGTTTTTTTTTAAAAAAATAACAAAATTTAAAAAAATTTTAAAAATGAAAAAAAAATAATTAAAAATTAAAAAAAAAATTTAAATTAAAAAAAAAATTAAAAAATTAAAAATATAAATAATTTAAAAAAATTTTAAAAGAATTTTAAGAATTAAAAAAAATTATAAGAAACTTTAAAAGAAAATTTTAAAATTTGAAAAATTAAAAAAAAATTAAAAAACGTTTTTGAAATAAAAAAATAATACTTTTAAAAAAATTAAAAACAAATTTAGAAAAATTATCAAAAATTTAAAAAAAAATAAAAAAATTTAAAAATTAAAAAAAAAATTAAAAATTAAAAGATATAAATAATTTTAAAAAAATAAATAAAAAAATTTAAAATAAAAACAAAATTAAAATAAAAATTAAAAAAAAAATTTAAAAATTGAAAAAAAATTAAAAATAAAGAAATTTTTTTTTAAAAAAATAAAAAACAATTTAAAAATTTTAAAAAATTCTAAAAAATTAAAAAACATTTTTGAAATAAAAAAATAATACATTTAAAAAAATTAAAAAAAAATTTAGAAAAATTTTCGAAAATTAAAAAAAAAAATTTAAAAATGAAAAAAAATTTAAAAATTAAAAAAATTTTAAATTAAAAAAAATTTAAAATATAAAAAAAAATTTAAAAATTAAAAAAAAATTTAATTTAAAAAAATAAAAATATATAAATAATTTAAAAAAAAAATAAAAAAATTTAAAAATTAAATAAAAATTAAAATAAATTTTTAAAAAAAAATTTTAAAAAATTTTTAAAAAATTTAAAAAAAATTAAACACCGAAAAATCTAAATTAAAAAATTTTTTTTTAAAAATTTAAATAAAAATAAAGCAAAGAAAATTTTTAAAAAATTAAAAAAAAATTTAAAAAATAAAAAAAATTTCAAAAATTAAAGAAATTAAAAAAATTAAAAAATATAGAAAAAAATTAAAAAATGTATAATTTTTTTTAATTTTGTTAAAAAATTGAAACAAGTTTTTTAAAAAAAATTAACAAAATTTAAATTAAATTTAAAAATGAAAAAAAAATTTAAAAATTAAAAAAAAATTAAAAAAAAATTTTAAATATAAAAAAAAATTTAAAAAATTAAAAAATATAGAAAAAAATTAAAAAATAAATATTTTTTTAATTTTGTTAAAAAATTGAAACAAATTTTTAAATAAAAATTAAAAAAAATTTTAAAAAAATTAAAAAACATTTTTGAATTAAATAATAACACTTTTAAAAAAATTAAAAAAAAAATTTAGAAAAATTTTCAAAAATTAAAAAAAAAATAAAAAAAATTTTAAAAATTAAAAAACATTTTTGAAATAATAAAATAATACTTTTAAAAAAATTAAAAAACATTTTTGAATTAAATAATAACACTTTTAAAAAATTAAAAAAAAAATTTAGAAAAATTTTCAAAAATTAAAAAAAAAATAAAAAAAATTTTAAAAATTAAAAAACATTTTTGAAATAATAAAATAATACTTTTAAAAAAATTAAAAAAATTTAGAAAAAATTTCAAAATTTAAAACAAAAATAAAAAAAATTTTAAAAATTAAAAAAATTTAAAAAATTAAAAAATGTAGAAAAAAAATAAAAAACAAATAAATTTTTTTTAATTTTGTTAAAAATTGAAACAAATTAAAAAAATTTTTTTTTTTTAAATTTTAAAAAATTTTAAAAAATTTAAAAGAAAAATTTAAAAAAAAATGAAAAGTTAAAAAAAATTATAAGAAAATTTAAAAAAAATTAAAAAATTTAAAAAATTAAAAAATTAAAATATAAGAAAAAAATTAAAAAAAAAATAAAAAATTGAAAAAATTAAAAAATTAAAATAAAAGAAAAAAAATTAAAAAATAAATATTTTTTTTAATTTTGTTAAAAAATTGAAACAAATTTTTAAATAAAAATTAAAAAAAATTTAAAAAAAATTAAAAAACATTTTTGAATTAAATAATAACACTTTTAAAAAAATTAAAAAAAAAATTTAGAAAAATTTTCAAAAATTAAAACAAAAATAAAAAAAATTTAAAAATTAAAAAAATTTTAAAAAATTAAAAAATGTAGAAAAAAATTAAAAAACAAATAAATTTTTTTTAATTTTGTGAAAAATTGAAACAAATTAAAAAAAAAAATTTTTTTAAATTTTAAAAAATTTTAAAAAATTTAAAAGAAAAATTTAAAAAAAAAATGAAAAGTTAAAAAAAAATTATAAGAAAATTTAAAAAAAAAATTAAAAAATTTAAAAAATTAAAAAATTAAAATATAAGAAAAAAATTTTAAAAAATTAAAAAATTGAAAAAATTAAAAAATTAAAATAAAAGAAAAAAAATTAAAAAAAAATTAAAAAACATTTTTTGAAATAAAACCATTATAATTTAAAAAAAAAATTTAAAAATTTTAAAAATTTAAAAAAAAATTTTTAAAAAAATAAAAAATTTTGTTTAAAAAATTAAAAAAAAATTTTAAAAAAATTTTAAAATTAAAAAAATTTAAAAATAAAAAAAATATTAAAAATTAAAAAAAATTAAAATTAAAAAATTAAAAATATAAATAATTTAAAAAAATTAAAAATATTAAAAAAAAATTTTTTTAAAAATTTAAAAAAAATTAAGAAATTTTTTTTTAAATTTTAAAAAAATTTAAAAATTAAAAAAAATATAAGAAAATTTAAAAAAAAATTGAAAATTTGAAAAAATTAAAAAAAATTAAAAAACATTTTTGAAATAAAAAAATAATACTTTAAAAAAATTAAAAAAAATTTTAGAAAATTTTCAAAAATTAAAAAAAAATAAAAAAAAATTTAAAAATTAAAATTAAAAAAATTAAAAAATATAGAAAAAAAATTTAAAAATGAATAATTTTTTTTAATTTTGTTAAAAATTGAAACAAGTTTTTTTTTAAAAAAATAACAAAATTTAAAAAAATTTTAAAAATGAAAAAAATAATTAAAAATTAAAAAAAAAAATTTAAATTAAAAAAAAAATTAAAAAATTAAAAATATAAATAATTTAAAAAAAATTTTAAAAGAATTTTAAGAATTAAAAAAAATTATAAGAAACTTTAAAAGAAAATTTTAAAATTTGAAAAAATTAAAAAAAAATTAAAAAACGTTTTTGAAATAAAAAAATAATACTTTTAAAAAAATTAAAAACAAATTTAGAAAAATTATCAAAAATTTAAAAAAAATAAAAAAATTTAAAAATTAAAAAAAAAATTAAAAATTAAAAAGATATAAATAATTTAAAAAAAAATAAATAAAAAAAATTTAAAATAAAAACAAAATTAAAATAAAAATTAAAAAAAAAATTTAAAAATTGAAAAAAAATTAAAAAATAAAGAAATTTTTTTTTAAAAAATAAAAAACAATTTAAAAATTTTAAAAAAATTCTAAAAAATTAAAAAACATTTTTGAAATAAAAAAATAATACATTTAAAAAAATTAAAAAAAAATTTAGAAAAATTTTCGAAAATTAAAAAAAAAATTTAAAAATGAAAAAAAAATTTAAAAATTAAAAAAATTTAAAATTAAAAAAAAAATTAAAATATAAAAAAAAAATTTAAAATTAAAAAAAAAAATTAATTTAAAAAAATAAAAATATATAAATAATTTAAAAAAAAATAAAAAAATTTAAAAATTAAATAAAAATTAAAATAAATTTTTAAAAAAAAATTTTAAAAATTTTTTTAAAAAATTTAAAAAAAATTAAAAACAGAAAAATCTAAATTAAAAATTTTTTTTAAAAATTTAAATAAAAATAAAGCAAAGAAAGTTTTTAAAAAATTAAAAAAAAATTTAAAAAATAAAAAAAATTTCAAAAATTAAAGAAATTAAAAAAATTAAAAAATATAGAAAAAAATTAAAAAATGTATAATTTTTTTTAATTTTGTTAAAAAATTGAAACAAGTTTTTTAAAAAAAAATTAACAAAATTTAAAAAAATTTTAAAAATGAAAAAAAAAATATAAGAAAATTTAAAAAAAAATTTAAAATTTGAAAAAATTAAAAAAAAATTAAAAAACATTTTTTAAATAAAAAATAATACTTTTAAAAAAATTAAAAAAAATTTTAGAAAAATTTTCAAAAATAAAAAAAAAATTAAAAAAATTTTAAATATTAAAAAAATTAAAAAAATTAAAAAATATAGAAAAAAATTAAAAAATAAATATTTTTTTTTAATTTTGTTAAAAAATTGAAACAGATTTAAAAAAAATTAAAAAAAAAATTTTAAAATTAAAAAAAAGATTTTGAAATAAAAAAATAATACTTTTAAAAAAATTAAAAAAAAATTTAGAAAAATTATCAAAAATTTAAAAAAAATAAAAAATTTAAAAATTAAAGAAAATTAAAAATTAAAAAGATATAAATAATTTTTAAAAAAATATATAAAAAAATTTAAAATTAAAACAAAATTAAAATAAAAATTTAAAAAAAAATTTAAAAACTGAAAAAAATTAAAAAATAATGAAATTTTTTTTTAAAAAAATAAAAAACAATTTAAAAATTTTAAAAAATTCTAAAAAATTAAAAAACATTTTTGAAATAAAAAAATAATACTTTTAAAAATATTAAAAAAAAATTTAGAAAAATTTTCAAAAATTAAAAAAAAATAAAAAAAATTTTAGAAATGAGAAAAAATTTAAAAATTAAAAAAAAAATTTTAAAAAATTTTAAAATTAAAAAAAAAATTTAAAAATTAAAAAAAAAATTTAAAAATTAAAAAAAATTTAAAAATTAAAAAATTTTTTTTTTTAAATTTTAAAAAAAATTTAAAAATTAAAAAAAAATTTAAAATTAAAAAAATTAAAAAAATTAAAAAATATAGAAAAAAATTAAAAAATTAATAATTTTTTTAATATTTTGTTAAAAAATCGAAACAAGTTTTTAAAAAAAAAAAATTAACAAAATTTAAAAAAATTTTAAAAATGAAAAAAAAAATTTAAAAATTAAAAAAAAATTTAAAATTAAAAAAATTTAAAATATAAAAAAATTAAAAATTAAAAAAAAAATTTAAAAATTAAAAAAATTAAAAATATAAATAATTTAAAAAAAAATTTAAAATTTGAAAAAATTAAAAAAATATTAAAAAACATTTTTGAAATAAAAAAATAATACTTTTAAAAAAATTAAAAAAAATTTTAGAAAAATTTTCAAAAATAAAAAAAAATAAAAAAAATTTTAAAAATTAAAAAAATTAAAAAAATTAAAAAATATAGAAAAAAAATTAAAAAATGAATATTTTTTTAATTTTGTTAAAAAATTGAAACAAGTTTTTTAAAAAAAAATTAACAAAATTTAAAAAAATTTTAAAAATGAAAAAAAATTTAAAAATTAAAAAAAAATTTAAAATTAAAAAAATTAAAAAAATTAAAAAAATTAAAAATATAAATAATTTAAAAAAAAATTTTTAAAAATTAAAAAAAAAATTTTTTAAATTTAAAAAAAAATTAAAAAATTTTTTTTTTTAAATTTTAAAAAAATGTCAAAAATTAAAAAAAAATATGAGAAAATTTAAAAAAAAATTTGAAAATTTGAAAATATAATAAAAATTAAAAAACATTTTTGAAATAAAAAAATAATACTTTTAAAAAAATTAAAAAAAAATTTAGAAAAATTATCAAAAATTTAAAAAAAATAAAAAAATTTAAAAATTAAAGAAAATTAAAAATTAAAAAGATATAAATAATTTTTAAAAAAATATATAAAAAAATTTAAAATTAAAACAAAATTAAAATAAAAATTTAAAAAAAAATTTAAAAACTGAAAAAAATTAAAAATAATGAAATTTTTTTTTAAAAAAATAAAAAACAATTTAAAAATTTTAAAAAATTCTAAAAAATTAAAAAACATTTTTGAAATAAAAAAATAATACTTTTAAAAATATTAAAAAAAAATTTAGAAAAATTTTCAAAAATTAAAAAAAAATAAAAAAAATGAGAAAAAATTTAAAATTAAAAAAAAAATTTTAAAAAATTTTAAAATTAAAAAAAAAATTTAAAAATTAAAAAAAAAATTTAAAAATTAAAAAAAAATTTAAAAATTAAAAAATTTTTTTTTTAAATTTTAAAAAAATTTAAAAATTAAAAAAAAATTTAAAATTAAAAAATTAAAAAAATTAAAAAATATAGAAAAAAATTTAAAAATTAATAATTTTTTTAATATTTTGTTAAAAAATCGAAACAAGTTTTTAAAAAAAAAAATTAACAAAATTTAAAAAAATTTTAAAAATGAAAAAAAAAATTTAAAAATTAAAAAAAAATTTAAAATTAAAAAAAATTTAAAATATAAAAAAATTAAAAATTAAAAAAAAAATTTAAAAATTAAAAAAATTAAAAATATAAATAATTTAAAAAAAAATTTAAAATTTGAAAAAATTAAAAAAATATTAAAAAACATTTTTGAAATAAAAAAATAATACTTTTAAAAAAATTAAAAAAAATTTTAGAAAAATTTTCAAAAATAAAAAAAAAATAAAAAAAATTTTAAAAATTAAAAAAATTAAAAAAATTAAAAAATATAGAAAAAAAATTAAAAAATGAATATTTTTTTAATTTTGTTAAAAAATTGAAACAAGTTTTTTAAAAAAAAATTAACAAAATTTAAAAAAATTTTAAAAATGAAAAAAAATTTAAAAATTAAAAAAAAATTTAAAATTAAAAAAATTAAAAAAATTAAAAAAATTAAAAATATAAATAATTTAAAAAAAAATTTTAAAAATTAAAAAAAAAAATTTTTTAAATTTAAAAAAAAATTAAAAAATTTTTTTTTAAATTTTAAAAAAATGTCAAAAATTAAAAAAAAATATGAGAAAATTTAAAAAAAAATTTGAAAATTTGAAAATATAATAAAAATTAAAAAACATTTTTGAAATAAAAAAATAATACTTTTAAAAAAATTAAAAAAAAATTTAGTAAAATTATCAAAATTTTAAAAAAAAATTTAAAAATTGAAAAAAATTAAAAAATAAAGAAATTTTGTTTAAAAAAATAAAAAACAATTTAAACATTTAAAAAAAAATTCTAAAAAATTAAAAAACATTTTTGAAATAAAAAAATAATACTTTTAAAAAAATTAAAAAAAAATTTAGAAAAATTTTCAAAAATTAAAAAAAAATAAAAAAAATTAAAACTGAAAAAAAAATTTAAAAATTAAAAAAATTTTAAAATAAAAAAAATTTAAAATATAAAAAAAAATTAAATTAAAAAAATAATAATATATAAATAATTTAAAAAAAAATAAAAAAATTTAAAAATTAAAAAAAAAATAATTAAAAAAATAAAAATATATAAATAATTTAAAAAAAAAATTTTTAAATTAAAAAAAAATTAAAATAAATTTAAAAAAAAAATTTTTTTTATTTTTTAAAAAATTTAAATAAAAATAAAACAAAGAAAATTTTTAAAAAATTAAAAAAAATTTTAAAAATTTTAAAAAATTTAAAATTAAAAAAAAATTAAAAATTAAAAAAAATAATAAATTAAAAAAATTAAAAAAATTAAAAAAATTAAAAAAATTTTAAAAATTAAAAAAATTTAAAAAAATTAAAAATATAAATAATTTTAAAAAAATTAAAAAAAAAAATTTAAAAATTAAAAAAAAATATAAGAAAATTAATAAAAAATTTTAAAAATTAAAGAAATTAAAAAAATTAAAAAATATAGAAAAAAATTGAAAAATGAATAATTTTTTTTAATTTTGTTAAAAATCGAAACAAGTTTTTTAAAAAAAAATTAACAAAATTTAAAAAAATTTTAAAAATGAAAAATTAAAAAAAATTTAAAATTAAAAAAATTTAAAATATAAAAAAAAATTAAAAATTAAAAAAAAAAATTCTAAAAAATTAAAAAACATTTTTGAAATAAAAAAATAATACTTTTAAAAATATTAAAAAAAAATTTAGAAAAATTTTCAAAAATTAAAAAAAAATAAAAAAAATTTTAGAAATGAAAAAAAATTTAAAAATTAAAAAAAAAATTAAAATTAAAAAAAATTTAAAATATAAAAAAAAATTTAAAAATTAAAAAAAAAATTAAATTAAAAAAATAAAAATATATAAATAATTTAAAAAAAAAATAAAAAAATTTAAAAATTAAAAAAAATTAAAATAAATTTAAAAAAATTTTTTTTTTAATTTTTTAAAAAATTTAAATAAAAATAAAGCATAGAAAATTTTTAAAAATTTAAAAAAAATTTTAAAAATTAAAAAAAATATAAGAAAATTTAAAAAAAAAATTTAGAATTTGAAAAAATTAAAAAACATTTTTGAAATAAAAAAATAATACTTTTAAAAAAATTAAGAAAAATTTTAGAAAAATTTTCAAAAATTAAAAAAAAAATAAAAAAAATTTCAAAAATTAAAAAAATTAAAAAAAATAAAAAAATTAAAAAAATTAAAAAAATTAAAGAAATTAAAAAAATTAAAAAAATTAAAAAAAATTTAAAAATATAGAAAAAATAAATAATTTTTTTTAATTTCGTTAAAAAATTGAAACAAGTTTTTTAAAAAAAATTAACAAAATTTTAAAAAATTTTAAAAATGAAAAAAAATTTAAAAATTAAAAAAAAATTTTAAATTAAAAAAATTAAAAAAATTAAAAAAATTAAAAATATAAATAATTTTAAAAAAAAATTTTTAAAAATTAAAAAAAAAAATTTTCTTTAAATTTAAAAAAAAATTAAAAAATTTTTTTTTTTAAATTTAAAAAAAATGTTAAAAATTAAAAAAAAATATGAGAAAATTTAAAAAAAATTTGAAAATTTTAAAATTTAAAAAAAAATTAAAAAACATTTTTGAAATAAAAAAATAATACTTTTAAAAATATTAAAAAAAAATTAGAAAAATTTTCAAAAATTAAAAAAAAATAAAAAAAATTTTAGAAATGAAAAAAAATTTAAAAATTAAAAAAAAATTTTAAAATTAAAAAAAAATTTAAAATATAAAAAAAAATTTAAAAATTAAAAAAAAATTTAAATTAAAAAAATAAAAATATATAAATAATTTAAAAAAAAATAAAAAAATTTAAAAATTAAAAAAAAATTAAAATAAATTTAAAAAAAAATTTTTTTTAATTTTTTAAAAAATTTAAATAAAAATAAAGCATAGAAAATTTTTAAAAAATTAAAAAAAAATTTAAAAATTTAAAAAAAAAATTTTAAAAAATTTTAAAATTAAAAAAAATTTAAAAATTAAAAAATTTTTTTTTTTAAATTTTAAAAAAATTTTAAATTTAAAAAAAAATATAAGAAAATTTAAAAAAAATTTAGAAAAATTATCAAAAATTAAAAAAATAAAAAAAATTAAAAATTAAAGAAATTAAAAAAATTAAAAAATATAGAAAAAAATTAAAAAATGAATATTTTTTCTTAATTTTGTTAAAAAATTGAAACAAGTTTTTTAAAAAAAAATTAACAAAATTTAAAAAAATTTTAAAAATGAAAAAAAATTTAAAAAATTAAAAAAAAATTAAAATTAAAAAAATTAAAAAAAATTTTAAAAATTAAAAAAAAATATAAGAAAATTAATAAAAAATTTTAAAAATTAAAGAAATTAAAAAAATTAAAAAATATAGAAAAAAATTAAAAAATGATTAATTTTTTTTTAATTTTGTTAAAAAATCGAAACAAGTTTTTTAAAAAAAATTAACAAAATTTAAAAAAATTTTAAAAATGAAAAATTAAAAAAAAATTTAAAATTAAAAAAAATTTAAAATATAAAAAAAATTAAAAATTAAAAAAAAAATTTAAAAATAAAAAAAATTTAAAAAATTAAAAATTTTTTTTTAATTTTAAAAAAATTTTAAAAATTAAAAAAAAATATAAGAAAATTTAAAAAAAAAATTTAAAATTTGAACAAATTAAAAAAAAATTAAAAAACATTTTTGAAATAAAAAATAATACTTTTAAAAAAATTAAAAAAAATTTTAGAAAAATTTTCAAAAATAAAAAAAAAAATAAAAAAAATTTTAAAAATTAAAAAAATTAAAAAAATTAAAAAATATAGAAAAAAAATTAAAAAATAAATATATTTTTTTTAATTTTGTTAAAAAATTGAAACAAATTTAAAAAAATTTTTTTTTAAATTTTTTAAAATTAAAAAAAAAGATTTTGAAATAAAAAATAATACTTTTAAAAAAATTAAAAAAAATTTTAGAAAAATTATCAAAAATTTAAAAAAAAATAAAAAAATTTAAAAATTAAAAAAAAATAAAAAAATTTAAAAATTAAAAAAAATTAAAAATTAAAAAGATATAAATAATTTTTAAAAAAATATATAAAAAAATTTTAAAATTAAATCAAAATTAAAATAAAAATTTAAAAAAAAAATTGAAAAATTGAAAAAAATTAAAAAATAATGAAATTTTTTAAAAAAAATAAAAAACAATTTAAAAATTTAAAAAAAATTCTAAAAAATTAAAAAACATTTTTGAAATAAAAAAATAATACTTTTAAAAATATTAAAAAAAATTTAGAAAAATTTTCAAAAATTAAAAAAAAATAAAAAAATTTTAGAAATGAAAAAAAATTTAAAAATTAAAAAAAAAATTAAAAATTAAAAAAATTTTTTTTTAAATTTAAAAAAAATTTTAAAAGTTAAAAAAAATATAAGAAAATTTAAAAAAAATTTAGAAAAATTTTCAAAAATTAAAAAAAAATAAAAAAAAATTTAAAAATGAAAAAAAAAATTTTAAAATAAAAAAAAATTAAAATATAAAAAAATTTAAATTAAAAAAATAATAATATATAAATAATTTTTTAAAAAAATAAAAAAATTTAAAAATTAAAAAAAAAAATTAAAATTAAAAAAAAATTTAAAATATAAAAAAAAATTTAAAAATTAAAAAAAAAATAATTAAAAAAATAAAAATATATAAATAATTTAAAAAAAAAAAAATTTTTAAATTAAAAAAAAATTAAAATAAATTTAAAAAAAATTTTTTTTTAATTTTTTAAAAAATTTAAATAAAAATAAAACAAAGAAAATTTTTAAAAAATTAAGAAAAGAATTTAAAAATTTTAAAAAAAATTTAAAAATTAAAAAAAAAATTTTAAAATTGAAAAAAATTAAAAAATAATGAAATTTTTTTTAAAAAAATAAAAAACAATTTAAAAATTTAAAAAAAAATTCTAAAAAATTAAAAAACATTTTTGAAATAAAAAAATAATACTTTTAAAAATATTAAAAAAAAATTTAGAAAAATTTTCAAAAATTAAAAAAAAATAAAAAAAATTTTAGAAACGAAAAAAAATTTAAAAATTAAAAAAAAATTTTAAATATAAAAAAAAATTTAAAAATTAAAAAAAAAATTAAATTAAAAAAATAAAAATATATAAATAATTTAAAAAAAAAATAAAAAAATTTAAAAATTAAAAAAAAATTAAAATAAATTTAAAAAATTTTTTTTTTAATTTTTTAAAAAATTTAAATAAAAATAAAGCATAGAAAATTTTTAAAAAATTAAAAAAAAAATTAAAAATTTAAAAAAAAAATTTAGAATTTGAAAAAATTAAAAAACATTTTTGAAATAAAAAAATAATACTTTTAAAAAAATTAAGAATAATTTTAGAAAAATTTTCAAAAATTAAAAAAAAAAAATAAAAAAAATTCCAAAAATTAAAAAAATTAAAAAAATTAAAAAAATTAAAAAAATTAAAAAAATTAAAGAAATTAAAAAAATTAAAAAAATTAAAAAAAATTTAAAAATATAGAAAAAATAAATAATTTTTTTTAATTTTGTTAAAAAATTGAAACAAGTTTTTTAAAAAAAAATTAACAAAATTTTAAAAAATTTTAAAAATGAAAAAAAATTTAAAAATTAAAAAAAAATTTTAAATTAAAAAAATTAAAAAAATTAAAAAAATTAAAAATATAAATAATTTTAAAAAAATTTTTAAAAATTAAAAAAAAAAAATTTTTTTAAATTTAAAAAAAAATTAAAAATTTTTTTTTTTAAATTTTAAAAAAATGTTAAAAATTAAAAAAAAATTTGAGAAAATTTAAAAAAAATTTGAAAATTTGAAAATTTAAAAAAAAATTAAAAAACATTTTTGAAATAAAAAAATAATACTTTTAAAAATATTAAAAAAAAATTTAGAAAAATTTTCAAAAATTAAAAAAAAATAAAAAAAATTTTAGAAATGAAAAAAAATTTAAAAATTAAAAAAAAATTTTAAAATTAAAAAAAAATTTAAAATATAAAAAAAAATTAAAAATTAAAAAAAAATTTAAATTAAAAAAATAAAAATATATAAATAATTTAATAAAAAATAAAAAAATTTAAAAATTAAAAAAAAATTAAAATAAATTTAAAAAAATTTTTTTTTTAATTTTTTAAAAAATTTAAATAAAAATAAAGCATAGAAAATTTTTAAAAAATTAAAAAAAAATTTAAAAATTTAAAAAAAAAATTTACAAAATTTTAAAATTAAAAAAAATTTAAAAATTAAAAACAATTTTTTTTTAAATTTTAAAAAAATTTTAAATTTAAAAAAAAATATAAGAAAATTTAAAAAAAATTTAGAAAAATTATCAAAAATTAAAAAAAATAAAAAAAATTAAAAATTAAAGAAATTAAAAAAATTAAAAAATATAGAAAAAAATTAAAAAATGAATATTTTTTTTTAATTTTGTTAAAAAATTGAAACAAGTTTTTTAAAAAAAAATTAACAAAATTTAAAAAAATTTTAAAAATGAAAAAAAATTTAAAATTAAAAAAATTAAAAAAAAATTTAAAAATTAAAAAAAAATTTAAAATTAAAAAAATTTAAAAAATTAAAAAAATTAAAAAAATTAAAAATATAAATAATTTAAAAAAAATTTTAAAAATTTAAAAAAAATTTAAAATTAAAAAAATTGAAAAAAATTAAAAAATAAAGAAATTTTTTAAAAAAAAATAAAAAGCAATTTAAACATTTTAAAAAAAAATCTAAAAAATTAAAAAACATTTTTGAAATAAAAAATAATACTTTTAAAAAAATTATAAAAAAATTTAGAAAAATTTTCAAAAATTAAAAAAAAATAAAAAAAAATTTAAAAATGAAAAAAAAAATTTTAAATTAAAAAAAATTTAAAATATAAAAAAATTTAAATTAAAAAAATAATAATATATAAATAATTTTTAAAAAAATAAAAAAATTTAAAAATTAAAAAAAAAATTAAAATTAAAAAAAAATTTTAAATATAAAAAAAAATTTAAAAATTAAAAAAAAATAATTAAAAAAATAAAAATATATAAATAATTTAAAAAAAAAAATTTTTTAATTAAAAAAAATTAAAATAAATTTAAAAAATTTTTTTTTTAATTTTTTAAAAAATTTAAATAAAAATAAAACAAAGAAAATTTTTAAAAAATTAAAAAAAGAATTTCAAAATTTAAAAAAAAATTTAAAAATTAAAAAAAAAATTTTAAAATTGAAAAAAATTAAAAAATAATGAAATTTTTTTTAAAAAAAATAAAAAACAATTTAAAAATTTAAAAAAAATTCTAAAAAATTAAAAAACATTTTTGAAATAAAAAAATAATACTTTTAAAAATATTAATTAAAAAAAAATTTAGAAAAATTTTCAAAATAAAAATAAAAAAAATTTTAGAAATGAAAAAAAATTTAAAAATTAAAAAAAAATTTTAAATATAAAAAAAAATTTAAAAATTAAAAAAAAATTAAATTAAAAAAATAAAAATATATAAATAATTTAAAAAAAAAAATAAAAAAATTTAAAAATTAAAAAAAAATTAAAATAAATTAAAAAAATTTTTTTTTTTAATTTTTTAAAAAATTTAAATAAAATAAAGCATAGAAAATTTTTAAAAAATTAAAAAAAAATTAAAAATTTAAAAAAAAAATTTTTAAAAATTTTAAAATTAAAAAAAAAATTTAAAAATTAAAAAAAATTTTTTTTTAAATTTTAAAAATATTTTAAAAATTAAAAAAAAATATGAGAAAATTTAAAAAAAAAATTGAAAATTTGAAAATTTAAAAAAAATTAAAAAACATTTTTGAAATAAAAAATAATACTTTTAAAAAAATTAAAAAAAAATTTAGAAAAATTTTCAAAAATTAAAAAAAAATAAAAAAAATTTAAAATATAAAAAAATTTAAATTAAAAAAATAATAATATATAAATAATTTTTAAAAAAAATAAAAAAATTTAAAAATTAAAAAAAAAATTAAAATTAAAAAAAAATTTAAAATATAAAAAAAATTTAAAAATTAAACAAAAAATAATTAAAAAAATAAAAATATATAAATAATTTAAAAAATTTTTTTTTTTTAAATTAAAAAAAAATTAAAATAAATTTAAAAAAAAATTTATTTTAATTTTTTAAAAAATTTAAATAAAAATAAAACAAAGAAAATTTTTAAAAAATTAAAAAAAGAATTTAAAAATTTAAAAAAAATTTAAAAATTAAAAAAAAAATTAAAAAATTAAAAAAATTAAAAAAATTAAAAAAATTTAAAAAATTAACAAAATTTAAAAAATTAAAAATATAAATAATTTAAAAAAAATTAAAAAAATTTTAAAAATAAAAAAAAAATATAAGAAAATTTAAAAAAAATTTTAAAAATTAAAGAAATTAAAAAAATTAAAAAATATAGAAAAAAAATTAAAAAATCAATATTTTTTTTTTAATTTTGTTAAAAAATTGAAACAAGTTTTTTAAAAAAAAATTAACAAAATTTAAAAAAATTTTAAAAATGAAAAAAAAGATTTTGAAATAAGAAAATAATACTTTTAAAAAAATTTTAAAAAAATTTAGAAAAATTATCAAAATTTAAAAATTGAAAAAAATTAAAAAATAAAGAAATTTTTTTAAAAAAATAAAAAGCAATTTAAACATTTAAAAAAAAATCTAAAAAATTAAAAAACATTTTGAAATAAAAAATAATACTTTTAAAAAAATTAAAAAAAAAATTAAAAATGAAAAAAAAATTTTAAAATAAAAAAAATTTAAAATATAAAAAAATTTAAATTAAAAAAAAATAAAAAATTTAAAAATTAAAAAAAAATTAAAAATTAAAAAGATATAAATAATTTTTAAAAAAATATATAAAAAAATTTTAAAATTAAAACAAAATTAAAATAAAAATTTAAAAAAAAAATTGAAAAATTGAAAAAAATTAAAAAATAATGAAATTTTTTTTAAAAAAATAAAAAACAATTTAAAAATTTAAAAAAAAATTCTAAAAAATTAAAAAACATTTTTGAAATAAAAAAATAATACTTTTAAAAATATTAAAAAAAATTTAAAAATTAAAAAAAAATTTAAAATATAAAAAAAAATTTAAAAATTAAAAAAAAAATTAAATTAAAAAAATAAAAATATATAAATAATTTAAAAAAAAAATAAAAAAATTTAAAAATTAAAAAAAAATTAAAATAAATTTAAAAAAATTTTTTTTTAATTTTTTAAAAAATTTAAATAAAAATACAGCATAGAAAATTTTTAAAAAATTAAAAAAAAAATTAAAAATTTAAAAAAAAAATTTAGAATTTGAAAAAATTAAAAAACATTTTTGAAATAAAAAAATAATACTTTTAAAAAAATTAAGAAAAATTTTAGAAAAATTTTCAAAAATTAAAAAAAAAATAAAAAAAATTCCAAAAATTAAAAAAATTAAAAAAATTAAAAAAATTAAAAAAATTAAAAAAATTAAAGAAATTAAAAAAATTAAAAAAATTAAAAAAAATTTAAAAATATAGAAAAAATAAATAATTTTTTTTAATTTTGTTAAAAAATTGAAACAAGTTTTTTAAAAAAAATTAACAAAATTTTAAAAAATTTTAAAAATGAAAAAAAATTTAAAAATTAAAAAAAAATTTTAAATTAAAAAAATTAAAAAAATTTAAAAAATTAAAAATATAAATAATTTTAAAAAAATTTTTAAAAATTAAAAAAAAAATTTTTTTTAAATTTAAAAAAAAATTAAAAATTTTTTTTTTTAAATTTTAAAAAAATGTTAAAAATTAAAAAAAATATGAGAAAATTTAAAAAAAATTTGAAAATTTGAAAATTTAAAAAAAAATTAAAAAACATTTTTGAAATAAAAAAATAATACTTTTAAAAATATTAAAAAAAAATTTAGAAAAATTTTCAAAAATTAAAAAAAAATAAAAAAAATTTTAGAAATGAAAAAAAATTTAAAAATTAAAAAAAAATTTTAAAATTAAAAAAAAATTTAAAATATAAAAAAAATTTAAAAATTAAAAAAAAATTTAAATTAAAAAAATAAAAATATATAAATAATTTAATAAAAAATAAAAAAATTTAAAAATTAAAAAAAAATTAAAATAAATTTAAAAAAAAATTTTTTTTTAATTTTTTAAAAAATTTAAATAAAAATAAAGCATAGAAAATTTTTAAAAAATTAAAAAAAAATTTAAAAATTTAAAAAAAAAATTTTAAAAAATTTTAAAATTAAAAAAATTTAAAAATTAAAAAAATTTTTTTTTTAAATTTTAAAAAAATTTTAAATTTAAAAAAAAATATAAGAAAATTTTAAAAAAATGTAGAAAAATTATCAAAAATTAAAAAAAATAAAAAAAATTAAAAATTAAAGAAATTAAAAAAATTAAAAAATATAGAAAAAAATTAAAAAATGAATATTTTTTTTTAATTTTGTTAAAAAATTGAAACAAGTTTTTTAAAAAAAAATTAACAAAATTTAAAAAAATTTTAAAAATGAAAAAAAATTTAAAAAATTAAAAAAAAAATTTAAAATTAAAAAAATTAAAAAAAATTTTAAAAATTAAAAAAAATTAAAAATTAAAAAGATATAAATAATTTTTAAAAAAATATATAAAAAATTTTAAAATTAAAACAAAATTAAAATAAAAATTTAAAAAAAAAATTGAAAAATTGAAAAAAATTAAAAAATAATGAAATTTTTTTTAAAAAAATAAAAAACAATTTAAAAATTTAAAAAAAATTCTAAAAAATTAAAAAACATTTTTGAAATAAAAAAATAATACTTTTAAAAATATTAAAAAAAAATTTAGAAAAATTTTCAAAAATTAAAAAAAAAAATAAAAAAAATTTTAGAAATGAAAAAAAATTTAAAAATTAAAAAAAAAATTTTAAATATAAAAAAAAATTTAAAAATTAAAAAAAAATTAAATTAAAAAAATAAAAATATATAAATAATTTAAAAAAAAAATAAAAAAATTTAAAAATTAAAAAAAAATTAAAATAAATTAAAAAAATTTTTTTTTTAATTTTTTAAAAAAATTTAAATAAAAATAAAGCATAGAAAATTTTTAAAAAATTAAAAAAAAAATTAAAAATTTAAAAAAAAAATTTTAAAAAATTTTAAAATTAAAAAAAAAATTTAAAAATTAAAAAAATTTTTTTTTTAAATTTTAAAAATATTTTAAAAATTAAAAAAAAATATGAGAAAATTTAAAAAAAAAATTGAAAATTTGAAAATTTAAAAAAAATTAAAAAACATTTTTGAAATAAAAAATAATACTTTTAAAAAAATTAAAAAAAAATTTAGAAAAATTTTCAAAAATTAAAAAAAAATAAAAAAAATTTAAAATATAAAAAAATTTAAATTAAAAAATAATAATATATAAATAATTTTTAAAAAAAATAAAAAAATTTAAAAATTAAAAAAAAATTAAAATTAAAAAAAATTTAAAATATAAAAAAAATTTAAAAATTAAAAAAAAAATAATTAAAAAAATAAAAATATATAAATAATTTAAAAAAAAATTTTTTTTAAATTAAAAAAAAATTAAAATAAATTTAAAAAAAAATTTATTTTAATTTTTTAAAAAATTTAAATAAAAATAAAACAAAGAAAATTTTTAAAAAATTAAAAAAAGAATTTAAAAATTTAAAAAAAAATTTAAAAATTAAAAAAAAAATTAAAAAATTAAAAAAATTAAAAAAATTTAAAAAATTAACAAAATTTAAAAAATTAAAAATATAAATAATTTAAAAAAAATTAAAAAAATTTTAAAAATAAAAAAAAAATATAAGAAAATTTAAAAAAAAATTTAAAAATTAAAGAAATTAAAAAAATTAAAAAATATAGAAAAAAAATTAAAAAATCAATATTTTTTTTTAATTTTGTTAAAAAATTGAAACAAGTTTTTTAAAAAAAAATTAACAAAATTTAAAAAAATTTTAAAAATGAAAAAAAAGATTTTGAAATAAGAAAATAATACTTTTAAAAAATTTTAAAAAAATTTAGAAAAATTATCAAAATTTAAAAATTGAAAAAAATTAAAAAATAAAGAAATTTTTTTAAAAAAATAAAAAGCAATTTAAACATTTAAAAAAAATCTAAAAAATTAAAAAACATTTTGAAATAAAAAATAATACTTTTAAAAAATTAAAAAAAAATTTAGAAAAATTTTCAAAAATTTAAAACAAATAAAAAAAAATTAAAAATGAAAAAAAAATTTTTAAAATAAAAAAAATTTAAAATATAAAAAAATTTAAATTAAAAAAAAATAAAAAAATTTAAAAATTAAAAAAAAATTAAAAATTAAAAAGATATAAATAATTTTTAAAAAATATATAAAAAAAATTTAAAATTAAAACAAAATTAAAATAAAAATTTAAAAAAAAATTGAAAAATTGAAAAAAATTAAAAAATAATGAAATTTTTTTTAAAAAAATAAAAAACAATTTAAAAATTTAAAAAAAAATTCTAAAAAATTAAAAAACATTTTTGAAATAAAAAAATAATACTTTTAAAAATATTAAAAAAAAATTTAGAAAAATTTTCAAAAATTAAAAAAAAATAAAAAAATTTTAGAAATGAAAAAAAATTTAAAAATTAAAAAAAAAATTAAAAATTAAAAAAATTTTTTTTTTAAATTTAAAAAAATTTTAAAAATTAAAAAAAATATAAGAAAATTTAAAAAAAATTTAGAAAAATTATCAAAAATTAAAAAAAAATAAAAAAAATTAAAAATTAAAGAAATTAAAAAAATTAAAAAATATAGAAAAAAAATTAAAAAATGAATATTTTTTTTAATTTGTTAAAAAATTGAAACAGGTTTTTTAAAAAAAAATTAACAAAATTTAAAAAAATTTTAAAAATGAAAAAAAATTTAAAAATTAAAAAAAAATTTAAAATTAAAAAAATTTTAAAAATTTAAAAAATTAAAAAAATTAAAAATATAAATAATTTAAAAAAAAATTTTTAAAATTTAAAAAAAATTTAAAATTAAAAAAATTGAAAAAAATTAAAAAATAAAGAAATTTAAAAAAAAAAATAAAAAGCAATTTAAACATTTTAAAAAAAAAATCTAAAAAATTAAAAAACATTTTTGAAATAAAAAATAATACTTTTAAAAAAATTAAAAAAAAAATTTAGAAAAATTTTCAAAAATTAAAAAAAAATAAAAAAAAATTTAAAAATGAAAAAAAAATTTTAAAATAAAAAAAAATTTAAAATATAAAAAAATTTAAATTAAAAAAATAATAATATATAAATAATTTTTAAAAAAAATAAAAAAATTTAAAAATTAAAAAAAAAAATTAAAATTAAAAAAAAATTTAAAATATAAAAAAAAATTTAAAAATTAAAAAAAAAATAATTAAAAAAATAAAAATATATAAATAATTTAAAAAAAAAAATTTTTAAATTAAAAAAAAATTAAAATAAATTTTAAAAAAAATTTTTTTTAATTTTTTAAAAAATTTAAATAAAAATAAAACAAAGAAAATTTTTAAAAAATTAAGAAAAGAATTTAAAAATTTTAAAAAAAATTTAAAAATTAAAAAAAAAATTTTAAAATTGAAAAAAATTAAAAAATAATGAAATTTTTTTTTAAAAAAATAAAAAACAATTTAAAAATTTAAAAAAAAATTCTAGAAAATTAAAAAACATTTTTGAAATAAAAAAATAATACTTTTAAAAATATTAAAAAAAAATTTAGAAAAATTTTCAAAAATTAAAAAAAAATAAAAAAAATTTTAGAAATGAAAAAAAATTTAAAAATTAAAAAAAAATTTAAAATATAAAAAAAAATTTAAAAATTAAAAAAAAAATTAAATTAAAAAAATAAAAATATATAAATAATTTAAAAAAAAAATAAAAAAATTTAAAAATTAAAAAAAAATTAAAATAAATTTAAAAAATTTTTTTTTAATTTTTTAAAAAATTTAAATAAAAATAAAGCATAGAAAATTTTTAAAAAATTAAAAAAAAAATTAAAAATTTAAAAAAAAAATTTAGAATTTGAAAAAATTAAAAAACATTTTTGAAATAAAAAAATAATACTTTTAAAAAAATTAAGAAAAATTTTAGAAAAATTTTCAAAAATTAAAAAAAAATAAAAAAAATTCCAAAAATTAAAAAAATTAAAAAAATTAAAAAAATTAAAAAAATTAAAAAAATTAAAGAAATTAAAAAAAT
>NW_027486557.1:0-21896 GCF_050908995.1 Andrena cerasifolii | reverse complement strand
ATCGGATTAAATATCGGATTTTCAATATCGGTTTTGCAATATCAGTTTTTCGATATAGGTTTTTCAATATCGGTTTTTGAATATCGGTTCTAATATCGGATTAAATATCGGTTTTTCAATATCGGTTCAAATATCGGATTCAATATCGGTTTTTCAATATCGGTTGTGCAATATCAGTTTTTGAATATTTGGTTTTCAATATCGGTTTTTGAATATCGGTTCTAATATCGGATTGAATATCGGTTTTTCAATATCGGTTTTGCAATATCAGTTTTTCGGTATAGGTTTATCAATATCGGTTTCTCAATATCGGTTTTTCAATATCGGTTTTTCAATATCGGTTTTTCAATATCGGTTTTTCAATATCAGTTTATCGATATCAGTTTTTCAATATTTGTTTTTCAATATCGGTTTTTCAATATCGGTTTTTCAATATCAGTTTTTCGATATCAGTTTTTCAATATTTGTTTTTCAATATCGGTTTTTCATTATCGGTTCTAATATCGGATTCAATATCGTTCTTTCAATATCGGTTTTGCAGTATCAGTTTTTCGATATAGGTTTTTCAATATCGGTTTTTCAATATCAGTTTCAATATCGGTTTTCAATATCGGTTTTTCAATATCGGTTTTTCAATATCGGTTTTGCAATATCAGTTTTTCGATATAGGTTTTTCAATATCGGTTTTTGAATATCGGTTCTAATATCGGATTCAATATCGGTTTTTGAATATCGGTTCTAATATCGGATTAAATATCGGTTTTTCAATATTTGTTTTTCAATATCGGTTTTTGAATATCGGATCTAATATCGGATTCAATATCGGTTTTTGAATATCGGTTTTCAATATCGGTTTTTCAATATCGGTTTTTCAATATCGATTTTGCAATATCAGTTTTTCGATATAAGTTTTTCAATATCGGTTTTGCAATATCAGTTTCTCAATATCAGTTTTTCAATATTTGGTTTTCAATATCGGTTTTTCAATATTTGGTTTTCAATATCGGTTTTTCAATATTTGTTCTAATATCGGTTTCGATATAGGTTTTTCAATACCGGTTTTTCAATATCGGTTCTAATATCGGTTCTAATATCGGATTCAATATCGGTTTTTCAATATCGGTTTTGCAATATCAGTTTTTCGATATAGGTTTTTCAATATCGGTTTTTGAATATCGGTTCTAATATCGGATTCAATATCGGTTTTTCAATATCGGTTTTGCAATATCAGTTTTTCGGTATAGGTTTATCAATATCGGTTTCTCAATATCGTTTTTTCAATATCGGTTTTTCAATATCGGTTTTTCAATATCGGTTTTTCAATATCAGTTTTTCGATATCAGTTTTTCAATATTTGTTTTTCAATATCGGTTTTTCATTATCGGTTCTAATATCGGATTCAATATCGGTTTTTCAATATCGGTTTTGCAGTATCAGTTTTTCGATATAGGTTTTTCAATATCGGTTTTTCAATATCAGTTTCAATATCGGTTTTCAATATCGGTTTTTCAATATCGGTTTTTCAATATCGATTTTGCAATATCAGTTTTTTGATATAAGTTTTTCAATATCGGTTTTGCAATATCAGTTTCTCAATATCAGTTTTTCAATATTTGGTTTTCAATATCGGTTTTTCAATATCTGTTCTAATATCGGTTTCAATATCGGTTTTTCAATATCAGTTTTTCAATATCGGTTTTTCAATATCGGTTTTGCAATATCAGTTTTTCGGTATAGGTTTATCAATATCGGTTTCTCAATATCGGTTTTTCAATATCGGTTTTTCAATATCGGTTTTTCAATATCGGTTTTTCAATATCAGTTTATCGATATCAGTTTTTCAATATTTGTTTTTCAATATCGGTTTTTCAATATCGGTTTTTCAATATCAGTTTTTCGATATCAGTTTTTCAATATTTGTTTTTCAATATCGGTTTTTCATTATCGGTTCTAATATCGGATTCAATATCGGTTTTTCAATATCGGTTTTGCAATATCAGTTTTTCAATATTTGGTTTTCAATATCGGTTCTAATATCGGATTCAATATCGGTTTTTGAATATCGGTTCTAATATCGGATTCAATATCGGTTCTAATATCGGATTCAATATCGGTTTTTGAATATCGGTTCTAATATCGGATTCAATATCGGTTTTTCAATATCGGTTTTGCAATATCAGTTTTTCGGTATAGGTTTATCAATATCGGTTTCTCAATATCGGTTTTTCAATATCGGTTTTTCAATATCGGTTTTTCAATATCGGTTTTTCAATATCGGTTTTTCAATATCAGTTTATCGATATCAGTTTTTCAATATTTGTTTTTCAATATCGGTTTTTCAATATCGGTTTTTCAATATCAGTTTTTCGATATAGGTTTTTCAATATCGGTTTTTAAATATCAGTTTTTCAACATCGGTTTTGCAATATCAGTTTTTCAATATTTGGTTTTCAATATCGGTTTTTCGATATCGGTTCTAATATCGGATTAAATATCGGTTTTTCAATATCGGTTTTGCAATATCAGTTTTTCGATATAGGTTTTTCAATATCGGTTTTTCAATATCGGTTCTAATATCGGATTCAATATCGGTTTTTCAATATCGGTTTTTCAATATCGGTTTTTCAATATCGGTTTTTCAATATCGGTTTTTCAATATCGGTTTTTCAATATCAGATTTTCGATATCAGTTTTTCAATATTTGTTTTTCAATATCGGTTTTTCAATATTTGTTTTTCAATATCGGTTTTTCAATATTTGTTTTTCAATATCGGTTTTTCAATATTTGTTTTTCAATATCGGTTTTTCAATATTTGTTTTTCAATATCGGTTTTTGAATATCGGTTCTAATATCGGATTCAATATCGGTTTTTGAATATCGGTTCTAATATCGGATTCAATATCGGTTTTTCAATATCGGTTCTAATATCGGATTCAATATCGGTTTTTCAATATCGGTTTTGCAATATCAGTTTTTCGATATAGGTTTTGCAATATCGGTTTTTCAATATCGGTTTTTCAATATCAGTTTTTCAATATTTGGTTTTCAATATCGGTTTTTGAATATCGGTTCTAATATCGGATTAAATATCGGTTTTTCAATATTTGTTTTTCAATATCGGTTTTTAAATATCAGTTTTTCAACATCGGTTTTGCAATATCAGTTTTTCGATGTAAGTTTTTCAATATTGGTTTTTCAATATCGGTTTTTCAATATCGGTTTTTCGATATCAGTTTTTCAATATTTGTTTTTCAATATCGGTTTTTCAACATCGGTTCTAATATCGGATTCAATATCGGTTTTTCAATATCGGTTCTAATATCGGATTCAATATCGGTTTTTCAATATCGGTTCTAATATCGGATTCAATATCGGTTTTTCAATATCGGTTCTAATATCGGATTCAATATCGGTTCTAATATCGGATTCAATATCGGTTTTAGAATATCGGTTCTAATATCGGATTCAATATCGGTTTTTCAATATCGGTTTTTCAATATTTGTTTTTCAATATCGGTTTTTCAATATCGGTTTTTCAATATTTGTTCTTCAATATCGGTTTTTCAATATCGGTTTTTCAATATCAGATTTTCGATATCAGTTTTTCAATATTTGTTTTTCAATATCGGTTTTTCAATATCGGTTTTTCAATATTTGTTTTTCAATATCGGTTTTTCAATATTTGTTTTTCAATAACGGTTTTTGAATATCGGTTCTAATATCGGATTCAATATCGGTTTTTGAATATCGGTTCTAATATCGGATTCAATATCGGTTTTTCAATATCGGTTCTAATATCGGATTCAATATCGGATTCAATATCGGTTTTTCAATATCGGTTTTGCAATATCAGTTGTTCGGTATAGGTTTATCAATATCGGTTTCTCAATATCGGTTTTTCAATATCGGTTTTTCAATATCGGTTTTTCAATATCGGTTTTTCAATATCAGTTTATCGATATCAGTTTTTCAATATTTGTTTTTCAATATCGGTTTTTCAATATCGGTTTTTCAATATCAGTTTTTCGATATCAGTTTTTCAATATTTGTTTTTCAATATCGGTTTTTCATTATCGGTTCTAATATCGGATTCAATATCGGTTTTTCAATATCGGTTTTGCAATATCAGTTGTTCGGTATAGGTTTATCAATATCGGTTTCTCAATATCGGTTTTTCAATATCGGTTTTTCAATATCGGTTTTTCAATATCGGTTTTTCAATATCAGTTTATCGATATCAGTTTTTCAATATTTGTTTTTCAATATCGGTTTTTCAATATCGGTTTTTCAATATCAGTTTTTCGATATCAGTTTTTCAATATTTGTTTTTCAATATCGGTTTTTCATTATCGGTTCTAATATCGGATTCAATATCGTTCTTTCAATATCGGTTTTGCAGTATCAGTTTTTCGATATAGGTTTTTCAATATCGGTTTTTCAATATCAGTTTCAATATCGGTTTTCAATATCGGTTTTTCAATATCGGTTTTTCAATATCGGTTTTGCAATATCAGTTTTTCGATATAGGTTTTTCAATATCGGTTTTTGAATATCGGTTCTAATATCGGATTCAATATCGGTTTTTGAATATCGGTTCTAATATCGGATTAAATATCGGTTTTTCAATATTTGTTTTTCAATATCGGTTTTTGAATATCGGATCTAATATCGGATTCAATATCGGTTTTTGAATATCGGTTTTCAATATCGGTTTTTCAATATCGGTTTTTCAATATCGATTTTGCAATATCAGTTTTTCGATATAAGTTTTTCAATATCGGTTTTGCAATATCAGTTTCTCAATATCAGTTTTTCAATATTTGGTTTTCAATATCGGTTTTTCAATATTTGGTTTTCAATATCGGTTTTTCAATATTTGTTCTAATATCGGTTTCGATATAGGTTTTTCAATACCGGTTTTTCAATATCGGTTTTTCAATATCGGTTCTAATATCGGTTCTAATATCGGATTCAATATCGGTTTTTCAATATCGGTTTTGCAATATCAGTTTTTCGATATAGGTTTTTCAATATCGGTTTTTCAATATCGGTTCTAATATCGGATTCAATATCGGTTTTTCAATATCGGTTTTGCAATATCAGTTTTTCAATATTTGGTTTTCAATATCGGATTCAATATCGGTTTTTGAATATCGGTTCTAATATCGGATTCAATATCGGTTCTAATATCGGATTCAATATCGGTTCTAATATCGGATTCAATATCGGTTTTTGAATATCGGTTCTAATATCGGATTCAATATCGGTTTTTCAAAATCGGTTTTGCAATATCAGTTTTTCGGTATAGGTTTATCAATATCGGTTTCTCAATATCGGTTTTTCAATATCGGTTTTTCAATATCGGTTTTTCAATATCGGTTTTTCAATATCAGTTTTTCGATATCAGTTTTTCAATATTTGTTTTTCAATATCGGTTTTTCATTATCGGTTCTAATATCGGATTCAATATCGGTTTTTCAATATCGGTTTTGCAGTATCAGTTTTTCGATATAGGTTTTTCAATATCGGTTTTTCAATATCAGTTTCAATATCGGTTTTCAATATCGGTTTTTCAATATCGGTTTTTCAATATCGATTTTGCAATATCAGTTTTTCGATATAAGTTTTTCAATATCGGTTTTGCAATATCAGTTTCTCAATATCAGTTTTTCAATATTTGGTTTTCAATATCGGTTTTTCAATTTCTGTTCTAATATCGGTTTCAATATCGGTTTTTCAATATCAGTTTTTCAATATCGGTTTTTCAATATCGGTTTTGCAATATCAGTTTTTCGGTATAGGTTTATCAATATCGGTTTCTCAATATCGGTTTTTCAATATCGGTTTTTCAATATCGGTTTTTCAATATCGGTTTTTCAATATCAGTTTATCGATATCAGTTTTTCAATATTTGTTTTTCAATATCGGTTTTTCAATATCGGTTTTTCAATATCAGTTTTTCGATATCAGTTTTTCAATATTTGTTTTTCAATATCGGTTTTTCATTATCGGTTCTAATATCGGATTCAATATCGGTTTTTCAATATCGGTTTTGCAATATCAGTTTTTCAATATCGGTTTTTCAATATCGGTTTTTCAATATCGGTTTTTCAATATCGGTTTTTCAATATCAGATTTTCGATATCAGTTTTTCAATATTTGTTTTTCAATATCGGTTTTTCAATATTTGTTTTTCAATATCGGTTTTTCAATATTTGTTTTTCAATATCGGTTTTTCAATATTTGTTTTTCAATATCGGTTTTTCAATATTTGTTTTTCAATATCGGTTTTTGAATATCGGTTCTAATATCGGATTCAATATCGGTTTTTGAATATCGGTTCTAATATCGGATTCAATATCGGTTTTTCAATATCGGTTCTAATATCGGATTCAATATCGGTTTTTCAATATCGGTTTTGCAATATCAGTTTTTCGATATAGGTTTTGCAATATCGGTTTTTCAATATCGGTTTTTCAATATCGGTTTTTCAATATCAGTTTTTCAATATTTGGTTTTCAATATCGGTTTTTGAATATCGGTTCTAATATCGGATTAAATATCGGTTTTTCAATATTTGTTTTTCAATATCGGTTTTTAAATATCAGTTTTTCAACATCGGTTTTGCAATATCAGTTTTTCGATGTAAGTTTTTCAATATTGGTTTTTCAATATCGGTTTTTCAATATCGGTTTTTCGATATCAGTTTTTCAATATTTGTTTTTCAATATCGGTTTTTCAACATCGGTTCTAATATCGGATTCAATATCGGTTTTTCAATATCGGTTCTAATATCGGATTCAATATCGGTTTTTCAATATCGGTTCTAATATCGGATTCAATATCGGTTCTAATATCGGATTCAATATCGGTTTTAGAATATCGGTTCTAATATCGGATTCAATATCGGTTTTTCAATATCGGTTTTTCAATATTTGTTTTTCAATATCGGTTTTTCAATATCGGTTTTTCAATATTTGTTCTTCAATATCGGTTTTTCAATATCGGTTTTTCAATATCAGATTTTCGATATCAGTTTTTCAATATTTGTTTTTCAATATCGGTTTTTCAATATCGGTTTTTCAATATTTGTTTTTCAATATCGGTTTTTCAATATTTGTTTTTCAATAACGGTTTTTGAATATCGGTTCTAATATCGGATTCAATATCGGTTTTTGAATATCGGTTCTAATATCGGATTCAATATCGGTTTTTCAATATCGGTTCTAATATCGGATTCAATATCGGTTTTTCAATATCGGTTTTGCAATATCGGTTTTTCGATATAGGTTTTGCAATATCGGTTTTTCAATATCGGTTTTTCAATATCAGTTTTTCAATTTTTGGTTTTCAATATCGGTTTTTGAATATCGGTTCTAATATCGGATTAAATATCGGTTTTTCAATATCGGTTTTTCAATATCAGTTTTTCAATATTTGGTTTTCAATATCGGTTTTTCAATATCGGTTCTAATATCGGATTCAACATCGGTTTTTGAATATCGGTTCTAATATCGGATTCAATATCGGTTCTAATATCGGATTCAATATCGGTTTTTGAATATCGGTTCTAATATCGGATTCAATATCGGTTTTTCAATATCGGTTCTAATATCGGATTCAATATCGGTTTTTCAATATCGGTTTTGCAATATCGGTTTTTCGATATAGGTTTTGCAATATCGGTTTTTCAATATCGGTTTTTCAATATCAGTTTTTCAATTTTTGGTTTTCAATATCGGTTTTTGAATATCGGTTCTAATATCGGATTAAATATCGGTTTTTCAATATCGGTTTTGCAATATCAGTTTTTCGATATAGGTTTTTCAATATCGGTTTTTGAATATCGGTTCTAATATCGGATTCATTATCGGTTTT
The DNA here is from genome assembly GCF_050908995.1 of Andrena cerasifolii. NCBI lineage: Eukaryota > Metazoa > Arthropoda > Insecta > Hymenoptera > Andrenidae > Andrena > Andrena cerasifolii. Next base: position 14,017 of record NW_027486557.1, on the reverse strand, counting down.
TGAATATCGGTTCTAATATCGGATTCAATATCGGTTTTTCAATATCGGTTTTGCAATATCAGTTTTTCGATATCGGTTCTAATATCGGATTAAATATCGGTTTTTCAATATCGGTTTTGTAATATCAGTTTTTCGATATAGGTTTTTCAATATCGGTTTTTCAATATCGGTTCTAATATCGGATTCAATATCGGTTTTTCAATATCGGTTGTGCAATATCAGTTTTTGAATATTTGGTTTTCAATATCGGTTTTTGAATATCGGTTCTAATATCGGATTCAATATCGGTTTTTGAATATCGGTTTTGCAATATCAGTTTTTCGATATCGGTTCTAATATCGGATTAAATATCGGTTTTTCAATATCGGTTTTGCAATATCAGTTTTTCGATATAGGTTTTTCAATATCGGTTTTTGAATATCGGTTCTAATATCGGATTCATTATCGGTTTTTGAATATCGGTTCTAATATCGGATTCAATATCGGTTTTTCAATATCGGTTTTGCAATATCAGTTTTTCGATATCGGTTCTAATATCGGATTCAATATCGTTCTTTCAATATCGGTTTTGCAGTATCAGTTTTTCGATATAGGTTTTTCAATATCGGTTTTTCAATATCAGTTTCAATATCGGTTTTTAATATCGGTTTTTCAATATCGGTTTTTCAATATCGGTTTTGCAATATCAGTTTTTCGATATAAGTTTTTCAATATCGGTTTTGCAATATCAGTTTCTCAATATCAGTTTTTCAATATTTGGTTTTCAATATCGGTTTTTCAATATTTGGTTTTCAATATCGGTTTTTCAATATTTGTTCTAATATCGGTTTCGATATAGGTTTTTCAATACCGGTTTTTCAATATCGGTTTTTCAATATCGGTTCTAATATCGGATTCAATATCGGTTTTTCAATATCGGTTTTGCAATATCAGTTTTTCGATATAGGTTTTTCAATATCGGTTTTTCAATATCGGTTCTAATATCGGATTCAATATCGGTTTTTCAATATCGGTTTTGCAATATCAGTTTTTCAATATTTGGTTTTCAATATCGGTTCTAATATCGGATTCAATATCGGTTTTTGAATATCGGTTCTAATATCGGATTCAATATCGGTTCTAATATCGGATTCAATATCGGTTCTAATATCGGATTCATTATCGGTTTTTGAATATCGGTTCTAATATCGGATTCAATATCGGTTTTTCAATATCGGTTTTGCAATATCAGTTTTTCGATATCGGTTCTAATATCGGATTAAATATCGGTTTTTCAATATCGGTTTTGTAATATCAGTTTTTCGATATAGGTTTTTCAATATCGGTTTTTCAATATCGGTTCTAATATCGGATTCAATATCGGTTTTTCAATATCGGTTGTGCAATATCAGTTTTTGAATATTTGGTTTTCAATATCGGTTTTTGAATATCGGTTCTAATATCGGATTCAATATCGGTTTTTGAATATCGGTTTTGCAATATCAGTTTTTCGATATCGGTTCTAATATCGGATTAAATATCGGTTTTTCAATATCGGTTTTGCAATATCAGTTTTTCGATATAGGTTTTTCAATATCGATTTTTGAATATCGGTTCTAATATCGGATTCATTATCGGTTTTTGAATATCGGTTCTAATATCGGATTCAATATCGGTTTTTCAATATCGGTTTTGCAATATCAGTTTTTCGATATCGGTTCTAATATCGGATTCAATATCGTTCTTTCAATATCGGTTTTGCAGTATCAGTTTTTCGATATAGGTTTTTCAATATCGGTTTTTCAATATCAGTTTCAATATCGGTTTTTAATATCGGTTTTTCAATATCGGTTTTTCAATATCGGTTTTGCAATATCAGTTTTTCGATATAAGTTTTTCAATATCGGTTTTGCAATATCAGTTTCTCAATATCAGTTTTTCAATATTTGGTTTTCAATATCGGTTTTTCAATATTTGGTTTTCAATATCGGTTTTTCAATATTTGTTCTAATATCGGTTTCGATATAGGTTTTTCAATACCGGTTTTTCAATATCGGTTTTTCAATATCGGTTCTAATATCGGATTCAATATCGGTTTTTCAATATCGGTTTTGCAATATCAGTTTTTCGATATAGGTTTTTCAATATCGGTTTTTCAATATCGGTTCTAATATCGGATTCAATATCGGTTTTTCAATATCGGTTTTGCAATATCAGTTTTTCAATATTTGGTTTTCAATATCGGTTCTAATATCGGATTCAATATCGGTTTTTGAATATCGGTTCTAATATCGGATTCAATATCGGTTCTAATATCGGATTCAATATCGGTTCTAATATCGGATTCAATATCGGTTTTTGAATATCGGTTCTAATATCGGATTCAATATCGGTTTTTCAATATCGGTTTTGCAATATCAGTTTTTCGGTATAGGTTTATCAATATCGGTTTCTCAATATCGGTTTTTCAATATCGGTTTTTCAATATCGGTTTTTCAATATCGGTTTTTCAATATCAGTTTTTCGATATCAGTTTTTCAATATTTGTTTTTCAATATCGGTTTTTCATTATCGGTTCTAATATCGGATTCAATATCGGTTTTTCAATATCGGTTTTGCAGTATCAGTTTTTCGATATAGGTTTTTCAATATCGGTTTTTCAATATCAGTTTCAATATCGGTTTTCAATATCGGTTTTTCAATATCGGTTTTTCAATATCGATTTTGCAATATCAGTTTTTCGATATAAGTTTTTCAATATCGGTTTTGCAATATCAGTTTCTCAATATCAGTTTTTCAATATTTGGTTTTCAATATCGGTTTTTCAATTTCTGTTCTAATATCGGTTTCAATATCGGTTTTTCAATATCAGTTTTTCAATATCGGTTTTTCAATATCGGTTTTGCAATATCAGTTTTTCGGTATAGGTTTATCAATATCGGTTTCTCAATATCGGTTTTTCAATATCGGTTTTTCAATATCGGTTTTTCAATATCGGTTTTTCAATATCAGTTTATCGATATCAGTTTTTCAATATTTGTTTTTCAATATCGGTTTTTCAATATCGGTTTTTCAATATCAGTTTTTCGATATCAGTTTTTCAATATTTGTTTTTCAATATCGGTTTTTCAATATCGGTTCTAATATCGGATTCAACATCGGTTTTTGAATATCGGTTCTAATATCGGATTCAATATCGGTTCTAATATCGGATTCAATATCGGTTTTTGAATATCGGTTTTTCAATATCAGTTTCAATATCGGTTTTCAATATCGGTTTTTCAATATCGGTTTTTCAATATCGATTTTGCAATATCAGTTTTTCGATATAAGTTTTTCAATATCGGTTTTGCAATATCAGTTTCTCAATATCAGTTTTTCAATATTTGGTTTTCAATATCGGTTTTTCAATTTCTGTTCTAATATCGGTTTCAATATCGGTTTTTCAATATCAGTTTTTCAATATCGGTTTTTCAATATCGGTTTTGCAATATCAGTTTTTCGGTATAGGTTTATCAATATCGGTTTCTCAATATCGGTTTTTCAATATCGGTTTTTCAATATCGGTTTTTCAATATCGGTTTTTCAATATCAGTTTATCGATATCAGTTTTTCAATATTTGTTTTTCAATATCGGTTTTTCAATATCGGTTTCTCAATATCAGTTTTTCAATATTTGGTTTTCAATATCGGTTTTTCAATATTTGGTTTTCAATATCGGTTTTTCAATATTTGTTCTAATATCGGTTTCGATATAGGTTTTTCAATACCGGTTTTTCAATATCGGTTTTTCAATATCGGTTCTAATATCGGATTCAATATCGGTTTTTCAATATCGGTTTTGCAATATCAGTTTTTCGATATAGGTTTTTCAATATCGGTTTTTCAATATCGGTTCTAATATCGGATTCAATATCGGTTTTTCAATATCGGTTTTGCAATATCAGTTTTTCAATATTTGGTTTTCAATATCGGTTCTAATATCGGATTCAATATCGGTTTTTGAATATCGGTTCTAATATCGGATTCAATATCGGTTCTAATATCGGATTCAATATCGGTTCTAATATCGGATTCAATATCGGTTTTTGAATATCGGTTCTAATATCGGATTCAATATCGGTTTTTCAATATCGGTTTTGCAATATCAGTTTTTCGGTATAGGTTTATCAATATCGGTTTCTCAATATCGGTTTTTCAATATCGGTTTTTCAATATCGGTTTTTCAATATCGGTTTTTCAATATCAGTTTTTCGATATCAGTTTTTCAATATTTGTTTTTCAATATCGGTTTTTCATTATCGGTTCTAATATCGGATTCAATATCGGTTTTTCAATATCGGTTTTGCAGTATCAGTTTTTCGATATAGGTTTTTCAATATCGGTTTTTCAATATCAGTTTCAATATCGGTTTTCAATATCGGTTTTTCAATATCGGTTTTTCAATATCGATTTTGCAATATCAGTTTTTCGATATAAGTTTTTCAATATCGGTTTTGCAATATCAGTTTCTCAATATCAGTTTTTCAATATTTGGTTTTCAATATCGGTTTTTCAATTTCTGTTCTAATATCGGTTTCAATATCGGTTTTTCAATATCAGTTTTTCAATATCGGTTTTTCAATATCGGTTTTGCAATATCAGTTTTTCGGTATAGGTTTATCAATATCGGTTTCTCAATATCGGTTTTTCAATATCGGTTTTTCAATATCGGTTTTTCAATATCGGTTTTTCAATATCAGTTTATCGATATCAGTTTTTCAATATTTGTTTTTCAATATCGGTTTTTCAATATCGGTTTTTCAATATCAGTTTTTCGATATCAGTTTTTCAATATTTGTTTTTCAATATCGGTTTTTCAATATCGGTTCTAATATCGGATTCAACATCGGTTTTTGAATATCGGTTCTAATATCGGATTCAATATCGGTTCTAATATCGGATTCAATATCGGTTTTTGAATATCGGTTTTTCAATATCAGTTTCAATATCGGTTTTCAATATCGGTTTTTCAATATCGGTTTTTCAATATCGATTTTGCAATATCAGTTTTTCGATATAAGTTTTTCAATATCGGTTTTGCAATATCAGTTTCTCAATATCAGTTTTTCAATATTTGGTTTTCAATATCGGTTTTTCAATTTCTGTTCTAATATCGGTTTCAATATCGGTTTTTCAATATCAGTTTTTCAATATCGGTTTTTCAATATCGGTTTTGCAATATCAGTTTTTCGGTATAGGTTTATCAATATCGGTTTCTCAATATCGGTTTTTCAATATCGGTTTTTCAATATCGGTTTTTCAATATCGGTTTTTCAATATCAGTTTATCGATATCAGTTTTTCAATATTTGTTTTTCAATATCGGTTTTTCAATATCGGTTTTTCAATATCAGTTTTTCGATATCAGTTTTTCAATATTTGTTTTTCAATATCGGTTTTTCAATATCGGTTCTAATATCGGATTCAACATCGGTTTTTGAATATCGGTTCTAATATCGGATTCAATATCGGTTCTAATATCGGATTCAATATCGGTTTTTGAATATCGGTTCTAATATCGGATTCAATATCGGTTTTTCAATATCGGTTCTAATATCGGATTCAATATCGGTTTTTCAATATCGGTTTTGCAATATCGGTTTTTCGATATAGGTTTTGCAATATCGGTTTTTCAATATCGGTTTTTCAATATCAGTTTTTCAATTTTTGGTTTTCAATATCGGTTTTTGAATATCGGTTCTAATATCGGATTAAATATCGGTTTTTCAATATCGGTTTTGCAATATCAGTTTTTCGATATAGGTTTTTCAATATCGGTTTTTGAATATCGGTTCTAATATCGGATTCATTATCGGTTTTTGAATATCGGTTCTAATATCGGATTCAATATCGGTTTTTCAATATCGGTTTTGCAATATCAGTTTTTCGATATCGGTTCTAATATCGGATTAAATATCGGTTTTTCAATATCGGTTTTGTAATATCAGTTTTTCGATATAGGTTTTTCAATATCGGTTTTTCAATATCGGTTCTAATATCGGATTCAATATCGGTTTTTCAATATCGGTTGTGCAATATCAGTTTTTGAATATTTGGTTTTCAATATCGGTTTTTGAATATCGGTTCTAATATCGGATTCAATATCGGTTTTTGAATATCGGTTTTGCAATATCAGTTTTTCGATATCGGTTCTAATATCGGATTAAATATCGGTTTTTCAATATCGGTTTTGCAATATCAGTTTTTCGATATAGGTTTTTCAATATCGGTTTTTGAATATCGGTTCTAATATCGGATTCATTATCGGTTTTTGAATATCGGTTCTAATATCGGATTCAATATCGGTTTTTCAATATCGGTTTTGCAATATCAGTTTTTCGATATCGGTTCTAATATCGGATTCAATATCGTTCTTTCAATATCGGTTTTGCAGTATCAGTTTTTCGATATAGGTTTTTCAATATCGGTTTTTCAATATCAGTTTCAATATCGGTTTTTAATATCGGTTTTTTAATATCGGTTTTTCAATATCGGTTTTGCAATATCAGTTTTTCGATATAGGTTTTTCAATATCGGTTTTTGAATATCGATTCTAATATCGGATTCAATATCGGTTTTTGAATATCGGTTCTAATATCGGATTAAATATCGGTTTTTCAATATTTGTTTTTCAATATCGGTTTTTGAATATCGGATCTAATATCGGATTCAATATCGGTTTTTGAATATCGGTTTTCAATATCGGTTTTTCAATATCGGTTTTTCAATATCGATTTTGCAATATCAGTTTTTCGATATAAGTTTTTCAATATCGGTTTTGCAATATCAGTTTCTCAATATCAGTTTTTCAATATTTGGTTTTCAATATCGGTTTTTCAATATTTGGTTTTCAATATCGGTTTTTCAATATTTGTTCTAATATCGGTTTCGATATAGGTTTTTCAATACCGGTTTTTCAATATCGGTTTTTCAATATCGGTTCTAATATCGGATTCAATATCGGTTTTTCAATATCGGTTTTGCAATATCAGTTTTTCGATATAGGTTTTTCAATATCGGTTTTTCAATATCGGTTCTAATATCGGATTCAATATCGGTTTTTCAATATCGGTTTTGCAATATCAGTTTTTCAATATTTGGTTTTCAATATCGGTTCTAATATCGGATTCAATATCGGTTTTTGAATATCGGTTCTAATATCGGATTCAATATCGGTTCTAATATCGGATTCAATATCGGTTCTAATATCGGATTCAATATCGGTTTTTGAATATCGGTTCTAATATCGGATTCAATATCGGTTTTTCAATATCGGTTTTGCAATATCAGTTTTTCGGTATAGGTTTATCAATATCGGTTTCTCAATATCGGTTTTTCAATATCGGTTTTTCAATATCGGTTTTTCAATATCGGTTTTTCAATATCAGTTTTTCGATATCAGTTTTTCAATATTTGTTTTTCAATATCGGTTTTTCATTATCGGTTCTAATATCGGATTCAATATCGGTTTTTCAATATCGGTTTTGCAGTATCAGTTTTTCGATATAGGTTTTTCAATATCGGTTTTTCAATATCAGTTTCAATATCGGTTTTCAATATCGGTTTTTCAATATCGGTTTTTCAATATCGATTTTGCAATATCAGTTTTTCGATATAAGTTTTTCAATATCGGTTTTGCAATATCAGTTTCTCAATATCAGTTTTTCAATATTTGGTTTTCAATATCGGTTTTTCAATTTCTGTTCTAATATCGGTTTCAATATCGGTTTTTCAATATCAGTTTTTCAATATCGGTTTTTCAATATCGGTTTTGCAATATCAGTTTTTCGGTATAGGTTTATCAATATCGGTTTTTCAATATCGGTTTTTCAATATTTGTTTTTCAATATCGGTTTTTCAATATTTGTTTTTCAATAACGGTTTTTGAATATCGGTTCTAATATCGGATTCAATATCGGTTTTTGAATATCGGTTCTAATATCGGATTCAATATCGGTTTTTCAATATCGGTTCTAATATCGGATTCAATATCGGTTTTTCAATATCGGTTTTGCAATATCGGTTTTTCGATATAGGTTTTGCAATATCGGTTTTCAATATCGGTTTTTCAATATCAGTTTTTCAATTTTTGGTTTTCAATATCGGTTTTTGAATATCGGTTCTAATATCGGATTAAATATCGGTTTTTCAATATCGGTTTTTCAATATCAGTTTTTCAATATTTGGTTTTCAATATCGGTTTTTCAATATCGGTTCTAATATCGGATTCAACATCGGTTTTTGAATATCGGTTCTAATATCGGATTCAATATCGGTTCTAATATCGGATTCAATATCGGTTTTTGAATATCGGTTCTAATATCGGATTCAATATCGGTTTTTCAATATCGGTTCTAATATCGGATTCAATATCGGTTTTTCAATATCGGTTTTGCAATATCGGTTTTTCGATATAGGTTTTGCAATATCGGTTTTTCAATATCGGTTTTTCAATATCAGTTTTTCAATTTTTGGTTTTCAATATCGGTTTTTGAATATCGGTTCTAATATCGGATTAAATATCGGTTTTTCAATATCGGTTTTGCAATATCAGTTTTTCGATATAGGTTTTTCAATATCGGTTTTTCAATATCGGTTCTAATATCGGATTCAATATCGGTTTTTCAATATCGGTTGTGCAATATCAGTTTTTGAATATTTGGTTTTCAATATCGGTTTTTGAATATCGGTTCTAATATCGGATTCAATATCGGTTTTTGAATATCGGTTTTGCAATATCAGTTTTTCGATATCGGTTCTAACATCGGATTAAATATCGGTTTTTCAATATCGGTTTTGCAATATCAGTTTTTCGATATAGGTTTTTCAATATCGGTTTTTGAATATCGGTTCTAATATCGGATTCAATATCGGTTTTTCAATATCGGTTTTGCAATATCAGTTTTTCGATATCGGTTCTAATATCGGATTCAATATCGTTCTTTCAATATCGGTTTTGCAGTATCAGTTTTTCGATATAGGTTTTTCAATATCGGTTTTTCAATATCAGTTTCAATATCGGTTTTTAATATCGGTTTTTCAATATCGGTTTTTCAATATCGGTTTTGCAATATCAGTTTTTCGATATAGGTTTTTCAATATCGGTTTTTGAATATCGGTTCTAATATCGGATTCAATATCGGTTTTTGAATATCGGTTCTAATATCGGATTAAATATCGGTTTTTCAATATTTGTTTTTCAATATCGGTTTTTGAATATCGGATCTAATATCGGATTCAATATCGGTTTTTGAATATCGGTTTTCAATATCGGTTTTTCAATATCGGTTTTTCAATATCGATTTTGCAATATCAGTTTTTCGATATAAGTTTTTCAATATCGGTTTTGCAATATCAGTTTCTCAATATCAGTTTTTCAATATTTGGTTTTCAATATCGGTTTTTCAATATTTGGTTTTCAATATCGGTTTTTCAATATTTGTTCTAATATCGGTTTCGATATAGGTTTTTCAATACCGGTTTTTCAATATCGGTTTTTCAATATCGGTTCTAATATCGGATTCAATATCGGTTTTTCAATATCGGTTTTGCAATATCAGTTTTTCGATATAGGTTTTTCAATATCGGTTTTCAATATCGGTTCTAATATCGGATTCAATATCGGTTTTTCAATATCGGTTTTGCAATATCAGTTTTTCAATATTTGGTTTTCAATATCGGTTCTAATATCGGATTCAATATCGGTTTTTGAATATCGGTTCTAATATCGGATTCAATATCGGTTCTAATATCGGATTCAATATCGGTTCTAATATCGGATTCAATATCGGTTTTTGAATATCGGTTCTAATATCGGATTCAATATCGGTTTTTCAATATCGGTTTTGCAATATCAGTTTTTCGGTATAGGTTTATCAATATCGGTTTCTCAATATCGGTTTTTCAATATCGGTTTTTCAATATCGGTTTTTCAATATCGGTTTTTCAATATCAGTTTTTCGATATCAGTTTTTCAATATTTGTTTTTCAATATCGGTTTTTCATTATCGGTTCTAATATCGGATTCAATATCGGTTTTTCAATATCGGTTTTGCAGTATCAGTTTTTCGATATAGGTTTTTCAATATCGGTTTTTCAATATCAGTTTCAATATCGGTTTTCAATATCGGTTTTTCAATATCGGTTTTTCAATATCGATTTTGCAATATCAGTTTTTCGATATAAGTTTTTCAATATCGGTTTTGCAATATCAGTTTCTCAATATCAGTTTTTCAATATTTGGTTTTCAATATCGGTTTTTCAATTTCTGTTCTAATATCGGTTTCAATATCGGTTTTTCAATATCAGTTTTTCAATATCGGTTTTTCAATATCGGTTTTGCAATATCAGTTTTTCGGTATAGGTTTATCAATATCGGTTTCTCAATATCGGTTTTTCAATATCGGTTTTTCAATATCGGTTTTTCAATATCGGTTTTTCAATATCAGTTTATCGATATCAGTTTTTCAATATTTGTTTTTCAATATCGGTTTTTCAATATCGGTTTTTCAATATCAGTTTTTCGATATCAGTTTTTCAATATTTGTTTTTCAATATCGGTTTTTCATTATCGGTTCTAATATCGGATTCAATATCGGTTTTTCAATATCGGTTTTGCAATATCAGTTTTTCAATATTTGGTTTTCAATATCGGTTCTAATATCGGATTCAATATCGGTTTTTGAATATCGGTTCTAATATCGGATTCAATATCGGTTCTAATATCGGATTCAATATCGGTTTTTGAATATCGGTTCTAATATCGGATTCAATATCGGTTTTTCAATATCGGTTTTGCAATATCAGTTTTTCGGTATAGGTTTATCAATATCGGTTTCTCAATATCGGTTTTTCAATATCGGTTTTTCAATATCGGTTTTTCAATATCGGTTTTTCAATATCGGTTTTTCAATATCAGTTTATCGATATCAGTTTTTCAATATTTGTTTTTCAATATCGGTTTTTCAATATCGGTTTTTCAATATCAGTTTTTCGATATAGGTTTTTCAATATCGGTTTTTAAATATCAGTTTTTCAACATCGGTTTTGCAATATCAGTTTTTCAATATTTGGTTTTCAATATCGGTTTTTCGATATCGGTTCTAATATCGGATTAAATATCGGTTTTTCAATATCGGTTTTGCAATATCAGTTTTTCGATATAGGTTTTTCAATATCGGTTTTTCAATATCGGTTCTAATATCGGATTCAATATCGGTTTTTCAATATCGGTTTTTCAATATCGGTTTTTCAATATCAGATTTTCGATATCAGTTTTTCAATATTTGTTTTTCAATATCGGTTTTTTCAATATTTGTTTTTCAATATCGGTTTTTCAATATTTGTTTTTCAATATCGGTTTTTCAATATTTGTTTTTCAATATCGGTTTTTCAATATTTGTTTTTCAATATCGGTTTTTCAATATTTGTTTTTCAATATCGGTTTTTGAATATCGGTTCTAATATCGGATTCAATATCGGTTTTTGAATATCGGTTCTAATATCGGATTCAATATCGGTTTTTCAATATCGGTTCTAATATCGGATTCAATATCGGTTTTTCAATATCGGTTTTGCAATATCAGTTTTTCGATATAGGTTTTGCAATATCGGTTTTTCAATATCGGTTTTTCAATATCGGTTTTTCAATATCAGTTTTTCAATATTTGGTTTTCAATATCGGTTTTTGAATATCGGTTCTAATATCGGATTAAATATCGGTTTTTCAATATTTGTTTTTCAATATCGGTTTTTAAATATCAGTTTTTCAACATCGGTTTTGCAATATCAGTTTTTCGATGTAAGTTTTTCAATATTGGTTTTTCAATATCGGTTTTTCAATATCGGTTTTTCGATATCAGTTTTTCAATATTTGTTTTTCAATATCGGTTTTTCAATATTTGGTTTTCAATATCGGTTTTTCAATATTTGTTCTAATATCGGTTTCGATATAGGTTTTTCAATACCGGTTTTTCAATATCGGTTTTTCAATATCGGTTCTAATATCGGATTCAATATCGGTTTTTCAATATCGGTTTTGCAATATCAGTTTTTCGATATGGGTTTTTCAATATCGGTTTTTCAATATCGGTTCTAATATCGGATTCAATATCGGTTTTTCAATATCGGTTTTGCAATATCAGTTTTTCAATATTTGGTTTTCAATATCGGTTCTAATATCGGATTCAATATCGGTTTTTGAATATCGGTTCTAATATCGGATTCAATATCGGTTCTAATATCGGATTCAATATCGGTTCTAATATCGGATTCAATATCGGTTTTTGAATATCGGTTCTAATATCGGATTCAATATCGGTTTTTCAATATCGGTTTTGCAATATCAGTTTTTCGGTATAGGTTTATCAATATCGGTTTCTCAATATCGGTTTTTCAATATCGGTTTTTCAATATCGGTTTTTCAATATCGGTTTTTCAATATCAGTTTTTCGATATCAGTTTTTCAATATTTGTTTTTCAATATCGGTTTTTCATTATCGGTTCTAATATCGGATTCAATATCGGTTTTTCAATATCGGTTTTGCAGTATCAGTTTTTCGATATAGGTTTTTCAATATCGGTTTTTCAATATCAGTTTCAATATCGGTTTTCAATATCGGTTTTTCAATATCGGTTTTTCAATATCGATTTTGCAATATCAGTTTTTCGATATAAGTTTTTCAATATCGGTTTTGCAATATCAGTTTCTCAATATCAGTTTTTCAATATTTGGTTTTCAATATCGGTTTTTCAATTTCTGTTCTAATATCGGTTTCAATATCGGTTTTTCAATATCAGTTTTTCAATATCGGTTTTTCAATATCGGTTTTGCAATATCAGTTTTTCGGTATAGGTTTATCAATATCGGTTTTTCAATATCGGTTTTTCAATATTTGTTTTTCAATATCGGTTTTTCAATATTTGTTTTTCAATAACGGTTTTTGAATATCGGTTCTAATATCGGATTCAATATCGGTTTTTGAATATCGGTTCTAATATCGGATTCAATATCGGTTTTTCAATATCGGTTCTAATATCGGATTCAATATCGGTTTTTCAATATCGGTTTTGCAATATCGGTTTTTCGATATAGGTTTTGCAATATCGGTTTTCAATATCGGTTTTTCAATATCAGTTTTTCAATTTTTGGTTTTCAATATCGGTTTTTGAATATCGGTTCTAATATCGGATTAAATATCGGTTTTTCAATATCGGTTCTAATATCGGATTCAACATCGGTTTTTGAATATCGGTTCTAATATCGGATTCAATATCGGTTCTAATATCGGATTCAATATCGGTTTTTGAATATCGGTTCTAATATCGGATTCAATATCGGTTTTTCAATATCGGTTCTAATATCGGATTCAATATCGGTTTTTCAATATCGGTTTTGCAATATCGGTTTTTCGATATAGGTTTTGCAATATCGGTTTTTCAATATCGGTTTTTCAATATCAGTTTTTCAATTTTTGGTTTTCAATATCGGTTTTTGAATATCGGTTCTAATATCGGATTAAATATCGGTTTTTCAATATCGGTTTTGCAATATCAGTTTTTCGATATAGGTTTTTCAATATCGGTTTTTCAATATCGGTTCTAATATCGGATTCAATATCGGTTTTTCAATATCGGTTGTGCAATATCAGTTTTTGAATATTTGGTTTTCAATATCGGTTTTTGAATATCGGTTCTAATATCGGATTCAATATCGGTTTTTGAATATCGGTTTTGCAATATCAGTTTTTCGATATCGGTTCTAACATCGGATTAAATATCGGTTTTTCAATATCGGTTTTGCAATATCAGTTTTTCGATATAGGTTTTTCAATATCGGTTTTTGAATATCGGTTCTAATATCGGATTCAATATCGGTTTTTCAATATCGGTTTTGCAATATCAGTTTTTCGATATCGGTTCTAATATCGGATTCAATATCGTTCTTTCAATATCGGTTTTGCAGTATCAGTTTTTCGATATAGGTTTTTCAATATCGG
>NW_027486556.1:0-21904 GCF_050908995.1 Andrena cerasifolii | reverse complement strand
GTAAAACGGGTAAAACGAGTAAAACGAGTAAAACGAGTAAAACGAGCAAAACTAGTAAAACGAGTAAAACGAGTAAAACGAGTAAAAGAGCAAAACTAGTAAAACGAGTAAAACGAGTGAAACGAGTAAAACGTGTAAAACGAGTAAAACGAGTAAAACGAGCAAAACTAGTAAAACTAGTAAAACGAGTAAATCGAGTAAACCGAGTAAAACGAGTAAAACTAGTAAAACGAGTAAAGCGAGTAAAACGAGTAAAACGAGTAAAACGAGTAAAACGAGTAAAACGAGTGAAACGAGTGAAACGAGTAAAACGAGTAAAACGAGTAAAACGAGTAAAACGAGTAAAACGAGTAAAACGAGTAAAACGAGTAAAACGAGTAAAACGAGTAAAACGAATAAAACGAATAAAACGAATAAAACGAGTAAAACGAGTAAAACGAGTAAAACGAGTAAAACGAGTAAAACGAGTAAAACGAGTAAAACGGGTAAAACGAGTAAAACGAGTAAAACGAGTAAAACGAGCAAAACTAGTAAAACGAGTAAAACGAGTAAAACGAGTAAAAGAGCAAAACTAGTAAAACGAGTAAAACGAGTAAAACGAGCAAAACTAGTAAAACGAGTAAAACGAGTAAAACGAGTAAAAGAGCAAAACTAGTAAAACGAGTAAAACGAGTAAAACGAGTAAAACGAGTAAAACGAGTAAAACGAGTAAAACGAGTAAAACTAGTAAAACGAGTAAAGCGAGTAAAACGAGTAAAACGAGTAAAACGAGTAAAACGAGTGAAACGAGTGAAACGAGTGAAACGAGTAAAACGAGTAAAACGAGTAAAACGAGTAAAACGAGTAAAACGAGTAAAACGAGTAAAACGAGTAAAACGAATAAAACGAATAAAACGAATAAAACGAGTAAAACGAGTAAAACGAGTAAAACGAGTAAAACGAGTAAAACGAGTAAAACGGGTAAAACGAGTAAAACGAGTAAAACGGGTAAAACGAGTAAAACGAGTAAAACGAGTAAATCGAGTAAAACGAGTAAAACGAGTAAAACGGGTAAAACGAGTAAAACGAGTAAAACGAGTAAAACGAGTTAAACGAGTAAAACGAGCAAAACTAGTAAAACGAGTAAAACGAGTAAAACGAGTAAAACGAGTAAAACGAGTAAATCGAGTAAAACGAGTAAAACGAGTAAAACGGGTAAAACGAGTAAAACGAGTAAAACGAGTAAAACGAGTTAAACGAGTAAAACGAGTAAAACGAGTAAAACGAGCAAAACTAGTAAAACGAGTAAAACGAGTAAAACGAGTAAAAGAGCAAAACTAGTAAAACGAGTAAAACGAGTAAAACGAGTAAAACGAGTAAAACGAGTAAAACGAGTAAAACGAGTAAAACGAGTAAAACGAGTAAAACGAGTAAAACGAGTAAAACGAGTAAAACTAGTAAAACGAGTAAAGCGAGTAAAACGAGTAAAACGAGTAAAACGAGTAAAACGAGTAAAACTAGTAAAACGAGTATAACGAGTAAAACTAGTAAAACGAGTAAAAATAGTAAAACGAGTAAAACGAGTAAAACGGGTAAAACGAGTAAAACGAGTAAAACGAGTAAAACGAGCAAAACTAGTAAAACGAGTAAAACGAGTAAAACGAGTAAAAGAGCAAAACTAGTAAAACGAGTAAAACGAGTGAAACGAGTAAAACGTGTAAAACGAGTAAAACGAGTAAAACGAGCAAAACTAGTAAAACTAGTAAAACGAGTAAATCGAGTAAACCGAGTAAAACGAGTAAAACTAGTAAAACGAGTATAACGAGTAAAACTAGTAAAACGAGTAAAAATAGTAAAACGAGTAAAACGAGTAAAACGAGTAAAACTAGTAAAACGAGTAAAACGAGTAAAACGAGTAAAACGAGTAAAACGAGTAAAACGAGTAAAACGAGTAAAACGGGTAAAACGAGTAAAACGAGTAAAACTAGTAAAACGAGTAAAACTTGTAAAACGAGTAAAGCGAGTAAAACGAGTAAAACGAGTAAAACGAGTAAAACGAGTAAAACGAGTGAAACGAGTGAAACGAGTAAAACGAGTAAAACTAGTAAAACGAGTAAAACTTGTAAAACGAGTAAAGCGAGTAAAACGAGTAAAACGAGTAAAACGAGTAAAACGAGTGAAACGAGTGAAACGAGTAAAACGAGTAAAACGAGTAAAACGAGTAAACCGAGTAAAACGAGTTAAACTAGTTAAACGAGTAAAACGAGTAAAACGAGTAAAACGAGTTAAACGAGTAAAACGAGTAAAACGAGTAAAACGAGCAAAACTAGTAAAACGAGTAAAACGAGTAAAACGAGTAAAAGAGCAAAACTAGTAAAACGAGTAAAACGAGTAAAACGAGTAAAACGTGTAAAACGAGTAAAACGAGTAAAACGAGCAAAACTAGTAAAACTAGTAAAACGAGTAAATCGAGTAAACCGAGTAAAACGAGTAAAACTAGTAAAACGAGTATAACGAGTAAAACTAGTAAAACGAGTAAAACGAGTAAAAATAGTAAAACGAGTAAAACGAGTAAAACGAGTAAAACTAGTAAAACGAGTAAAACGAGTAAAACTAGTAAAACGAGTAAAACGAGTAAAACGAGTGAAACGAGTAAAACGAGTAAAACGAGTGAAACGAGTAAAACGAGTAAAACGAGTAAAACGAGCAAAACTAGTAAAACTAGTAAAACGAGTAAATCGAGTAAACCGAGTAAAACGAGTAAAACTAGTAAAACGAGTATAACGAGTAAAACTAGTAAAACGAGTAAAACGAGTAAAAATAGTAAAACGAGTAAAACTAGTAAAACGAGTAAAGCGAGTAAAACGAGTAAAACGAGTAAAACGAGTAAAACGAGTAAAACGAGTGAAACGAGTGAAACGAGTAAAACGAGTAAAACGAGTAAAACGAGTAAAACGAGTAAAACGAGTAAAACGAGTAAAACGAGTAAAACGAATAAAACGAATAAAACGAATAAAACGAGTAAAACGAGTAAAACGAGTAAAACGAGTAAAACGAGTAAAACGAGTAAAACGGGTAAAACGAGTAAAACGAGTAAAACGAGTAAAACGAGCAAAACTAGTAAAACGAGTAAAACGAGTAAAACGAGTAAAAGAGCAAAACTAGTAAAACGAGTAAAACGAGTGAAACGAGTAAAACGTGTAAAACGAGTAAAACGAGTAAAACGAGCAAAACTAGTAAAACTAGTAAAACGAGTAAATCGAGTAAACCGAGTAAAACGAGTAAAACTAGTAAAACGAGTATAACGAGTAAAACTAGTAAAACGAGTAAAAATAGTAAAACGAGTAAAACGAGTAAAACGAGTAAAACTAGTAAAACGAGTAAAACGAGTAAAACGAGTAAAACGAGTAAAACGAGTAAAACGAGTAAAACGGGTAAAACGAGTAAAACGAGTAAAACTAGTAAAACGAGTAAAACTTGTAAAACGAGTAAAGCGAGTAAAACGAGTAAAACGAGTAAAACGAGTAAAACGAGTGAAACGAGTGAAACGAGTGAAACGAGTAAAACGAGTAAAACTAGTAAAACGAGTAAAACTTGTAAAACGAGTAAAGCGAGTAAAACGAGTAAAACGAGTAAAACGAGTAAAACGGGTAAAACGAGTAAAACGAGTAAAACTAGTAAAACGAGCAAAACTAGTAAAACGAGTAAAACGAGTAAAACGAGTAAAACGAGTAAAACTAGTAAAACGAGTAAAACTTGTAAAACGAGTAAAACGAGTAAAACGAGTAAAACGAGTAAAACGAGTAAAACGAGTAAAACGAGTAAAACGAGTAAAACGAGTAAAACGAGTAAAACGAGTAAAACGAGTAAAACGAGTAAAATGAGTAAAACGAGTAAAACGAGTAAAACGAGTAAAACGAGTAAAACGAGTAAAACTAGTAAAACGAGTAAAGCGAGTAAAACGAGTAAAACGAGTAAAACGAGTAAAACGAGTCAAACGAGTAAAACGAGTGAAACGAGTGAAACGAGTGAAACGAGTAAAACGAGTAAAACGAGTAAAACGAGTAAAACGAGTAAAACGAGTAAAACGAGTAAAACGAGTAAAACGAGTAAAACGAATAAAACGAATAAAACGAATAAAACGAGTAAAACGAGTAAAACGAGTAAAACGAGTAAAACGAGTAAAACGAGTAAAACGGGTAAAACGAGTAAAACGAGTAAAACGGGTAAAACGAGTAAAACGAGTAAAACGAGTAAATCGAGTAAAACGAGTAAAACGAGTAAAACGGGTAAAACGAGTAAAACGAGTAAAACGAGTAAAACGAGTTAAACGAGTAAAACGAGTAAAACGAGTAAAACGAGCAAAACTAGTAAAACGAGTAAAACGAGTAAAACGAGTAAAACGAGTAAAACGAGTAAATCGAGTAAAACGAGTAAAACGAGTAAAACGGGTAAAACGAGTAAAACGAGTAAAACGAGTAAAACGAGTAAAACGAGTTAAACGAGTAAAACGAGTAAAACGAGTAAAACGAGCAAAACTAGTAAAACGAGTAAAACGAGTAAAACGAGTAAAACGAGTAAAACGAGCAAAACTAGTAAAACGAGTAAAACGAGTAAAACGAGTAAAAGAGCAAAACTAGTAAAACGAGTAAAACGAGTAAAACGAGTAAAACGAGTAAAACGAGTAAAACGAGTAAAACGAGTAAAACGAGTAAAACGAGTAAAACGAGTAAAACGAGTAAAACGAGTAAAACGAGTAAAACTAGTAAAACGAGTAAAGCGAGTAAAACGAGTAAAACGAGTAAAACGAGTAAAACGAGTAAAACGAGTGAAACGAGTGAAACGAGTAAAACGAGTAAAACGAGTAAAACGAGTAAAACGAGTAAAACGAGTAAAACGAGTAAAACGAGTAAAACGAGTAAAACGAGTAAAACGAATAAAACGAATAAAACGAATAAAACGAGTAAAACGAGTAAAACGAGTAAAACGAGTAAAACGAGTAAAACGAGTAAAACGGGTAAAACGAGTAAAACGAGTAAAACGAGTAAAACGAGCAAAACTAGTAAAACGAGTAAAACGAGTAAAACGAGTAAAAGAGCAAAACTAGTAAAACGAGTAAAACGAGTGAAACGAGTAAAACGTGTAAAACGAGTAAAACGAGTAAAACGAGCAAAACTAGTAAAACTAGTAAAACGAGTAAATCGAGTAAACCGAGTAAAACGAGTAAAACTAGTAAAACGAGTATAACGAGTAAAACTAGTAAAACGAGTAAAAATAGTAAAACGAGTAAAACGAGTAAAACGGGTAAAACGAGTAAAACGAGTAAAACGAGTAAAACGAGCAAAACTAGTAAAACGAGTAAAACGAGTAAAACGAGTAAAAGAGCAAAACTAGTAAAACGAGTAAAACGAGTGAAACGAGTAAAACGTGTAAAACGAGTAAAACGAGTAAAACGAGCAAAACTAGTAAAACTAGTAAAACGAGTAAATCGAGTAAACCGAGTAAAACGAGTAAAACTAGTAAAACGAGTAAAGCGAGTAAAACGAGTAAAACGAGTAAAACGAGTAAAACGAGTAAAACGAGTGAAACGAGTGAAACGAGTAAAACGAGTAAAACGAGTAAAACGAGTAAAACGAGTAAAACGAGTAAAACGAGTAAAACGAGTAAAACGAGTAAAACGAATAAAACGAATAAAACGAATAAAACGAGTAAAACGAGTAAAACGAGTAAAACGAGTAAAACGAGTAAAACGAGTAAAACGGGTAAAACGAGTAAAACGAGTAAAACGAGTAAAACGAGCAAAACTAGTAAAACGAGTAAAACGAGTAAAACGAGTAAAAGAGCAAAACTAGTAAAACGAGTAAAACGAGTAAAACGAGCAAAACTAGTAAAACGAGTAAAACGAGTAAAACGAGTAAAAGAGCAAAACTAGTAAAACGAGTAAAACGAGTAAAACGAGTAAAACGAGTAAAACGAGTAAAACGAGTAAAACTAGTAAAACGAGTAAAGCGAGTAAAACGAGTAAAACGAGTAAAACGAGTGAAACGAGTGAAACGAGTGAAACGAGTAAAACGAGTAAAACGAGTAAAACGAGCAAAACTAGTAAAACGAGTAAAACGAGTAAAACGAGTAAAAGAGCAAAACTAGTAAAACGAGTAAAACGAGTAAAACGGGTAAAACGAGTAAAACGAGTAAAACGAGTAAATCGAGTAAAACGAGTAAAACGAGTAAAACGAGTAAAACGAGTAAAACGAGTAAAACGAGTAAATCGAGTAAAACGAGTAAAACGAGTAAAACGGGTAAAACGAGTAAAACGAGTAAAACGAGTAAAACGAGTAAAACGAGTTAAACGAGTAAAACGAGTAAAACGAGTAAAACGAATAAAACGAATAAAACGAATAAAACGAGTAAAACGAGTAAAACGAGTAAAACGAGTAAAACGAGTAAAACGAGTAAAACGGGTAAAACGAGTAAAACGAGTAAAACGAGTAAAACGAGCAAAACTAGTAAAACGAGTAAAACGAGTAAAACGAGTAAAAGAGCAAAACTAGTAAAACGAGTAAAACGAGTAAAACGAGTAAAACGAGTAAAACGAGTGAAACGAGTGAAACGAGTAAAACGAGTAAAACGAGTAAAACGAGTAAACCGAGTAAAACGAGTTAAACTAGTTAAACGAGTAAAACGAGTAAAACGAGTAAAACGAGTAAAACGAGTAAAACGAGTAAAACGAGTAAAACGAGTAAAACGGGTAAAACGAGTAAAACGAGTAAAACTAGTAAAACGAGCAAAACTAGTAAAACGAGTAAAACGAGTAAAACGAGTAAAACGAGTAAAACTAGTAAAACGAGTAAAACTTGTAAAACGAGTAAAACGAGTAAAACGAGTAAAACGAGTAAAACGAGTAAAACGAGTAAAACGAGTAAAACGAGTAAAACGAGTAAAACGAGTAAAACGAGTAAAATGAGTAAAACGAGTAAAACGAGTAAAACGAGCAAAACGAGTAAAACGAGTAAAACGAGTAAAACGAGTAAAACGAGTAAAACGAGTAAAACGAGTAAAACGAGTAAAACTAGTAAAACGAGTAAAGCGAGTAAAACGAGTAAAACGAGTAAAACGAGTCAAACGAGTAAAACGAGTAAAACGAGTGAAACGAGTGAAACGAGTAAAACGAGTAAAACGAGTAAAACGAGTAAAACGAGTAAAACGAGTAAAACGAGTAAAACGAGTAAAACGAATAAAACGAATAAAACGAATAAAACGAGTAAAACGAGTAAAACGAGTAAAACGAGTAAAACGAGTAAAACGAGTAAAACGGGTAAAACGAGTAAAACGAGTAAAACGGGTAAAACGAGTAAAACGAGTAAAACGAGTAAATCGAGTAAAACGAGTAAAACGAGTAAAACGAGTAAAACGGGTAAAACGAGTAAAACGAGTAAAACGAGTAAAACGAGTTAAACGAGTAAAACGAGTAAAACGAGTAAAACGAGCAAAACTAGTAAAACGAGTGAAACGAGTAAAACGAGTAAAACGAGTAAAACGAGTAAATCGAGTAAAACGAGTAAAACGAGTAAAACGGGTAAAACGAGTAAAACGAGTAAAACGAGTAAAATGAGTAAAACGAGTTAAACGAGTAAAACGAGTAAAACGAGTAAAACGAGCAAAACTAGTAAAACGAGTAAAACGAGTAAAACGAGTAAAACGAGTAAAACGAGCAAAACTAGTAAAACGAGTAAAACGAGTAAAACGAGTAAAAGAGCAAAACTAGTAAAACGAGTAAAACGAGTAAAACGAGTAAAAGAGCAAAACTAGTAAAACGAGTAAAACGAGTAAAACGAGTAAAACGAGTAAAACGAGTAAAACGAGTAAAACGAGTAAAACGAGTAAAACGAGTAAAACGAGTAAAACGAGTAAAACTAGTAAAACGAGTAAAGCGAGTAAAACGAGTAAAACGAGTAAAACGAGTAAAACGAGTAAAACGAGTGAAACGAGTGAAACGAGTAAAACGAGTAAAACGAGTAAAACGAGTAAAACGAGTAAAACGAGTAAAACGAGTAAAACGAATAAAACGAATAAAACGAATAAAACGAGTAAAACGAGTAAAACGAGTAAAAGAGCAAAACTAGTAAAACGAGTAAAACGAGTAAAACGGGTAAAACGAGTAAAACGAGTAAAACGAGTAAATCGAGTAAAACGAGTAAAACGAGTAAAACGAGTAAAACGAGTAAAACGAGTAAAACGAGTAAATCGAGTAAAACGAGTAAAACGAGTAAAACGGGTAAAACGAGTAAAACGAGTAAAACGAGTAAAACGAGTAAAACGAGTTAAACGAGTAAAACGAGTAAAACGAGTAAAACGAATAAAACGAATAAAACGAATAAAACGAGTAAAACGAGTAAAACGAGTAAAACGAGTAAAACGAGTAAAACGAGTAAAACGGGTAAAACGAGTAAAACGAGTAAAACGAGTAAAACGAGCAAAACTAGTAAAACGAGTAAAACGAGTAAAACGAGTAAAAGAGCAAAACTAGTAAAACGAGTAAAACGAGTGAAACGAGTAAAACGTGTAAAACGAGTAAAACGAGTAAAACGAGCAAAACTAGTAAAACTAGTAAAACGAGTAAATCGAGTAAACCGAGTAAAACGAGTAAAACTAGTAAAACGAGTATAACGAGTAAAACTAGTAAAACGAGTAAAAATAGTAAAACGAGTAAAACGAGTAAAACGAGTAAAACTAGTAAAACGAGTAAAACGAGTAAAACGAGTAAAACGAGTAAAACGAGTAAAACGAGTAAAACGGGTAAAACGAGTAAAACGAGTAAAACTAGTAAAACGAGTAAAACTTGTAAAACGAGTAAAGCGAGTAAAACGAGTAAAACGAGTAAAACGAGTAAAACGAGTAAAACGAGTGAAACGAGTGAAACGAGTAAAACGAGTAAAACTAGTAAAACGAGTAAAACTTGTAAAACGAGTAAAGCGAGTAAAACGAGTAAAACGAGTAAAACGAGTAAAACGAGTAAAACGAGTGAAACGAGTGAAACGAGTAAAACGAGTAAAACGAGTAAAACGAGTAAACCGAGTAAAACGAGTTAAACTAGTTAAACGAGTAAAACGAGTAAAACGAGTAAAACGAGTAAAGCGAGTAAAACGAGTAAAACGGGTAAAACGAGTAAAACGAGTAAAACTAGTAAAACGAGCAAAACTAGTAAAACGAGTAAAACGAGTAAAACGAGTAAAACGAGTAAAACTAGTAAAACGAGTAAAACTTGTAAAACGAGTAAAACGAGTAAAACGAGTAAAACGAGTAAAACGAGTAAAACGAGTAAAACGAGTAAAACGAGTAAAACGAGTAAAACGAGTAAAACGAGTAAAATGAGTAAAACGAGTAAAACGAGTAAAACGAGCAAAACGAGTAAAACGAGTAAAACGAGTAAAACGAGTAAAACGAGTAAAACGAGTAAAACGAGTAAAACGAGTAAAACGAGTAAAACGAGTAAAACTAGTAAAACGAGTAAAGCGAGTAAAACGAGTAAAACGAGTAAAACGAGTCAAACGAGTAAAACGAGTGAAACGAGTGAAACGAGTAAAACGAGTAAAACGAGTAAAACGAGTAAAACGAGTAAAACGAGTAAAACGAGTAAAACGAGTAAAACGAGTAAAACGAATAAAACGAATAAAACGAATAAAACGAGTAAAACGAGTAAAACGAGTAAAACGAGTAAAACGAGTAAAACGAGTAAAACGGGTAAAACGAGTAAAACGAGTAAAACGGGTAAAACGAGTAAAACGAGTAAAACGAGTAAATCGAGTAAAACGAGTAAAACGAGTAAAACGGGTAAAACGAGTAAAACGAGTAAAACGAGTAAAACGAGTAAAACGAGTTAAACGAGTAAAACGAGTAAAACGAGTAAAACGAGCAAAACTAGTAAAACGAGTAAAACGAGTAAAACGAGTAAAACGAGTAAAACGAGTAAATCGAGTAAAACGAGTAAAACGAGTAAAACGGGTAAAACGAGTAAAACGAGTAAAACGAGTAAAACGAGTAAAACGAGTTAAACGAGTAAAACGAGTAAAACGAGTAAAACGAGCAAAACTAGTAAAACGAGTAAAACGAGTAAAACGAGTAAAACGAGTAAAACGAGCAGAACTAGTAAAACGAGTAAAACGAGTAAAACGAGTAAAAGAGCAAAACTAGTAAAACGAGTAAAACGAGTAAAACGAGTAAAACGAGTAAAACGAGTAAAACGAGTAAAACGAGTAAAACGAGTAAAACGAGTAAAACGAGTAAAACGAGTAAAACGAGTAAAACGAGTAAAACGAGTAAAACGAGTAAAACTAGTAAAACGAGTAAAGCGAGTAAAACGAGTAAAACGAGTAAAACGAGTAAAACGAGTAAAACGAGTGAAACGAGTGAAACGAGTAAAACGAGTAAAACGAGTAAAACGAGTAAAACGAGTAAAACGAGTGAAACGAGTGAAACGAGTAAAACGAGTAAAACGAGTAAAACGAGTAAAACGAGTAAAACGAGTAAAACGAGTAAAACGAATAAAACGAATAAAACGAATAAAACGAGTAAAACGAGTAAAACGAGTAAAACGAGTAAAACGAGTAAAACTAGTAAAACGAGTAAAGCGAGTAAAACGAGTAAAACGAGTGAAACGAGTGAAACGAGTGAAACGAGTGAAACGAGTAAAACGAGTAAAACGAGTAAAACGAGCAAAACTAGTAAAACGAGTAAAACGAGTAAAACGAGTAAAAGAGCAAAACTAGTAAAACGAGTAAAACGAGTAAAACGGGTAAAACGAGTAAAACGAGTAAAACGAGTAAATCGAGTAAAACGAGTAAAACGAGTAAAACGAGTAAAACGAGTAAATCGAGTAAAACGAGTAAAACGAGTAAAACGGGTAAAACGAGTAAAACGAGTAAAACGAGTAAAACGAGTAAAACGAGTTAAACGAGTAAAACGAGTAAAACGAGTAAAAGAGCAAAACTAGTAAAACGAGTAAAACGAGTAAAACGAGTAAAACGAGTAAAACGAGTAAAACGAGTAAAACGAGTAAAACGAGTAAAACTAGTAAAACGAGTAAAGCGAGTAAAACGAGTAAAACGAGTAAAACGAGTCAAACGAGTAAAACGAGTGAAACGAGTGAAACGAGTAAAACGAGTAAAACGAGTAAAACGAGTAAAACGAGTAAAACGAGTAAAACGAGTAAAACGAGTAAAACGAGTAAAACGAATAAAACGAATAAAACGAATAAAACGAGTAAAACGAGTAAAACGAGTAAAACGAGTAAAACGAGTAAAACGAGTAAAACGGGTAAAACGAGTAAAACGAGTAAAACGGGTAAAACGAGTAAAACGAGTAAAACGAGTAAATCGAGTAAAACGAGTAAAACGAGTAAAACGGGTAAAACGAGTAAAACGAGTAAAACGAGTAAAACGAGTAAAACGAGTTAAACGAGTAAAACGAGTAAAACGAGTAAAACGAGCAAAACTAGTAAAACGAGTAAAACGAGTAAAACGAGTAAAACGAGTAAAACGAGTAAATCGAGTAAAACGAGTAAAACGAGTAAAACGGGTAAAACGAGTAAAACGAGTAAAACGAGTAAAACGAGTAAAACGAGTTAAACGAGTAAAACGAGTAAAACGAGTAAAACGAGCAAAACTAGTAAAACGAGTAAAACGAGTAAAACGAGTAAAACGAGTAAAACGAGCAAAACTAGTAAAACGAGTAAAACGAGTAAAAGAGCAAAACTAGTAAAACGAGTAAAACGAGTAAAACGAGTAAAACGAGTAAAACGAGTAAAACGAGTAAAACGAGTAAAACGAGTAAAACGAGTAAAACGAGTAAAACGAGTAAAACTAGTAAAACGAGTAAAGCGAGTAAAACGAGTAAAACGAGTAAAACGAGTAAAACGAGTAAAACGAGTAAAACGAGTAAAACGAGTGAAACGAGTGAAACGAGTAAAACGAGTAAAACGAGTAAAACGAGTAAAACGAGTAAAACGAGTGAAACGAGTGAAACGAGTAAAACGAGTAAAACGAGTAAAACGAGTAAAACGAGTAAAACGAATAAAACGAATAAAACGAATAAAACGAGTAAAACGAGTAAAACGAGTAAAACGAGTAAAACGAGTAAAACGAGTAAAACGAGTAAAACTAGTAAAACGAGTAAAGCGAGTAAAACGAGTAAAACGAGTAAAACGAGTGAAACGAGTGAAACGAGTGAAACGAGTAAAACGAGTAAAACGAGTAAAACGAGCAAAACTAGTAAAACGAGTAAAACGAGTAAAACGAGTAAAAGAGCAAAACTAGTAAAACGAGTAAAACGAGTAAAACGGGTAAAACGAGTAAATCGAGTAAAACGAGTAAAACGAGTAAAACGAGTAAAACGAGTAAAACGAGTAAATCGAGTAAAACGAGTAAAACGAGTAAAACGGGTAAAACGAGTAAAACGAGTAAAACGAGTAAAACGAGTAAAACGAGTTAAACGAGTAAAACGAGTAAAACGAGTAAAAGAGCAAAACTAGTAAAACGAGTAAAACGAGTGAAACGAGTAAAACGTGTAAAACGAGTAAAACGAGTAAAACGAGTAAAACGAGTAAAACGAGTGAAACGAGTGAAACGAGTAAAACGAGTAAAACGAGTAAAACGAGTAAACCGAGTAAAAGAGCAAAACTAGTAAAACGAGTAAAACGAGTAAAACGGGTAAAACGAGTAAAACGAGTAAAACGAGTAAATCGAGTAAAACGAGTAAAACGAGTAAAACGAGTAAAACGAGTAAAACGAGTAAATCGAGTAAAACGAGTAAAACGAGTAAAACGGGTAAAACGAGTAAAACGAGTAAAACGAGTAAATCGAGTAAAACGAGTAAAACGAGTAAAACGGGTAAAACGAGTAAAACGAGTAAAACGAGTAAAACGAGTAAAACGAGTTAAACGAGTAAAACGAGTAAAACGAGTAAAACGAGCAAAACTAGTAAAACGAGTAAAACGAGTAAAACGAGTAAAACGAGTAAAACGAGCAAAACTAGTAAAACGAGTAAAACGAGTAAAACGAGTAAAAGAGCAAAACTAGTAAAACGAGTAAAACGAGTAAAACGAGTAAAACGAGTAAAACGAGTAAAACGAGTAAAACGAGTAAAACGAGTAAAACGAGTAAAACGAGTAAAACGAGTAAAACGAGTAAAACGAGTAAAACTAGTAAAACGAGTAAAGCGAGTAAAACGAGTAAAACGAGTAAAACGAGTAAAACGAGTAAAACGAGTGAAACGAGTGAAACGAGTAAAACGAGTAAAACGAGTAAAACGAGTAAAACGAGTAAAACGAGTAAAACGAGTGAAACGAGTGAAACGAGTAAAACGAGTAAAACGAGTAAAACGAGTAAAACGAGTAAAACGAGTAAAACGAGTAAAACGAATAAAACGAATAAAACGAATAAAACGAGTAAAACGAGTAAAACGAGTAAAACGAGTAAAACGAGTAAAACTAGTAAAACGAGTAAAGCGAGTAAAACGAGTAAAACGAGTAAAACGAGTGAAACGAGTGAAACGAGTGAAACGAGTAAAACGAGTAAAACGAGTAAAACGAGCAAAACTAGTAAAACGAGTAAAACGAGTAAAACGAGTAAAAGAGCAAAACTAGTAAAACGAGTAAAACGAGTAAAACGGGTAAAACGAGTAAAACGAGTAAAACGAGTAAATCGAGTAAAACGAGTAAAACGAGTAAAACGAGTAAAACGAGTAAAACGAGTAAATCGAGTAAAACGAGTAAAACGAGTAAAACGGGTAAAACGAGTAAAACGAGTAAAACGAGTAAAACGAGTAAAACGAGTTAAACGAGTAAAACGAGTAAAACGAGTAAAAGAGCAAAACTAGTAAAACGAGTAAAACGAGTGAAACGAGTAAAACGTGTAAAACGAGTAAAACGAGTAAAACGAGTAAAACGAGTAAAACGAGTGAAACGAGTGAAACGAGTAAAACGAGTAAAACGAGTAAAACGAGTAAACCGAGTAAAACGAGTTAAACTAGTTAAACGAGTAAAACGAGTAAAACGAGTAAAACGAGTAAAACGAGTAAAACGAGTAAAACGGGTAAAACGAGTAAAACGAGTAAAACTAGTAAAACGAGCAAAACTAGTAAAACGAGTAAAACGAGTAAAACGAGTAAAACGAGTAAAACTAGTAAAACGAGTAAAACTTGTAAAACGAGTAAAACGAGTAAAACGAGTAAAACGAGTAAAACGAGTAAAACGAGTAAAACGAGTAAAACGAGTAAAACGAGTAAAACGAGTAAAACGAGTAAAATGAGTAAAACGAGTAAAACGAGTAAAACGAGCAAAACGAGTAAAACGAGTAAAACGAGTAAAACGAGTAAAACGAGTAAAACGAGTAAAACGAGTAAAACTAGTAAAACGAGTAAAGCGAGTAAAACGAGTAAAACGAGTAAAACGAGTCAAACGAGTAAAACGAGTGAAACGAGTGAAACGAGTAAAACGAGTAAAACGAGTAAAACGAGTAAAACGAGTAATACGAGTAAAACGAGTAAAACGAGTAAAACGAGTAAAACGAATAAAACGAATAAAACGAATAAAACGAGTAAAACGAGTAAAACGAGTAAAACGAGTAAAACGAGTAAAACGAGTAAAACGGGTAAAACGAGTAAAACGAGTAAAACGGGTAAAACGAGTAAAACGAGTAAAACGAGTAAATCGAGTAAAACGAGTAAAACGAGTAAAACGGGTAAAACGAGTAAAACGAGTAAACCGAGTAAAACGAGTTAAACTAGTTAAACGAGTAAAACGAGTAAAACGAGTAAAACGAGTAAAACGAGTAAAACGAGTAAAACGGGTAAAACGAGTAAAACGAGTAAAACTAGTAAAACGAGCAAAACTAGTAAAACGAGTAAAACGAGTAAAACGAGTAAAACGAGTAAAACTAGTAAAACGAGTAAAACTTGTAAAACGAGTAAAACGAGTAAAACGAGTAAAACGAGTAAAACGAGTAAAACGAGTAAAACGAGTAAAACGAGTAAAACGAGTAAAACGAGTAAAACGAGTAAAATGAGTAAAACGAGTAAAACGAGTAAAACGAGCAAAACGAGTAAAACGAGTAAAACGAGTAAAACGAGTAAAACGAGTAAAACGAGTAAAACGAGTAAAACGAGTAAAACGAGTAAAACTAGTAAAACGAGTAAAACGAGTAAAACGAGTAAAACGAGTAAAACGAGTAAAACTAGTAAAAGAGCAAAACTAGTAAAACGAGTAAAACGAGTGAAACGAGTAAAACGTGTAAAACGAGTAAAACGAGTAAAACGAGCAAAACTAGTAAAACTAGTAAAACGAGTAAAACTAGTAAAACGAGTAAAAATAGTAAAACGAGTAAAACGAGTAAAACGGGTAAAACGAGTAAAACGAGTAAAACGAGTAAAACGAGCAAAACTAGTAAAACGGGTAAAACGAGTAAAACGAGTAAAACGAGTAAAACGAGCAAAACTAGTAAAACGAGTAAAACGAGTAAAACGAGTAAAAGAGCAAAACTAGTAAAACGAGTAAAACGAGTGAAACGAGTAAAACGTGTAAAACGAGTAAAACGAGTAAAACGAGCAAAACTAGTAAAACTAGTAAAACGAGTAAATCGAGTAAACCGAGTAAAACGAGTAAAACTAGTAAAACGAGTATAACGAGTAAAACTAGTAAAACGAGTAAAAATAGTAAAACGAGTAAAACGAGTAAAACGGGTAAAACGAGTAAAACGAGTAAAACGAGTAAAACGAGTAAAACGAGTAAAACGAGTAAAACGAGTAAAACGAGTAAAACGAGTAAAACGAGTAAAACGAGTAAAACGAGTAAAACGAGTAAAACTAGTAAAACGAGTAAAGCGAGTAAAACGAGTAAAACGAGTAAAACGAGTAAAACGAGTAAAACGAGTAAAACGAGTGAAACGAGTGAAACGAGTAAAACGAGTAAAACGAGTAAAACGAGTAAAACGAGTAAAACGAGTAAAACGAGTAAAACGAGTAAAACGAGTAAAACGAGTAAAACGAGTAAAACGAATAAAACGAATAAAACGAATAAAACGAGTAAAACGAGTAAAACGAGTAAAACGAGTAAAACGAGTAAAACGAGTAAAACGGGTAAAACGAGTAAAACGAGTAAAACGAGTAAAACGAGCAAAACTAGTAAAACGAGTAAAACGAGTAAAACGAGTAAAAGAGCAAAACTAGTAAAACGAGTAAAACGAGTGAAACGAGTAAAACGTGTAAAACGAGTAAAACGAGTAAAACGAGCAAAACTAGTAAAACTAGTAAAACGAGTAAATCGAGTAAACCGAGTAAAACGAGTAAAACTAGTAAAACGAGTATAACGAGTAAAACTAGTAAAACGAGTAAAAATAGTAAAACGAGTAAAACGAGTAAAACGGGTAAAACGAGTAAAACGAGTAAAACGAGTAAAACGAGCAAAACTAGTAAAACGAGTAAAACGAGTAAAACGAGTAAAAGAGCAAAACTAGTAAAACGAGTAAAACGAGTGAAACGAGTAAAACGTGTAAAACGAGTAAAACGAGTAAAACGAGCAAAACTAGTAAAACTAGTAAAACGAGTAAATCGAGTAAACCGAGTAAAACGAGTAAAACTAGTAAAACGAGTAAAGCGAGTAAAACGAGTAAAACGAGTAAAACGAGTAAAACGAGTAAAACGAGTAAAACGAGTGAAACGAGTGAAACGAGTAAAACGAGTAAAACGAGTAAAACGAGTAAAACGAGTAAAACGAGTAAAACGAGTAAAACGAGTAAAACGAGTAAAACGAATAAAACGAATAAAACGAATAAAACGAGTAAAACGAGTAAAACGAGTAAAACGAGTAAAACGAGTAAAACGAGTAAAACGGGTAAAACGAGTAAAACGAGTAAAACGAGTAAAACGAGCAAAACTAGTAAAACGAGTAAAACGAGTAAAACGAGTAAAAGAGCAAAACTAGTAAAACGAGTAAAACGAGTAAAACGAGCAAAACTAGTAAAACGAGTAAAACGAGTAAAACGAGTAAAACGAGTAAAAGAGCAAAACTAGTAAAACGAGTAAAACGAGTAAAACGAGTAAAACGAGTAAAACGAGTAAAACGAGTAAAACGAGTAAAACTAGTAAAACGAGTAAAGCGAGTAAAACGAGTAAAACGAGTAAAACGAGTGAAACGAGTGAAACGAGTGAAACGAGTAAAACGAGTAAAACGAGTAAAACGAGCAAAACTAGTAAAACGAGTAAAACGAGTAAAACGAGTAAAAGAGCAAAACTAGTAAAACGAGTAAAACGAGTAAAACGGGTAAAACGAGTAAAACGAGTAAAACGAGTAAATCGAGTAAAACGAGTAAAACGAGTAAAACGAGTAAAACGAGTAAAACGAGTAAATCGAGTAAAACGAGTAAAACGAGTAAAACGGGTAAAACGAGTAAAACGAGTAAAACGAGTAAAACGAGTAAAACGAGTTAAACGAGTAAAACGAGTAAAACGAGTAAAACGAATAAAACGAATAAAACGAATAAAACGAGTAAAACGAGTAAAACGAGTAAAACGAGTAAAACGAGTAAAACGAGTAAAACGGGTAAAACGAGTAAAACGAGTAAAACGAGTAAAACGAGCAAAACTAGTAAAACGAGTAAAACGAGTAAAACGAGTAAAAGAGCAAAACTAGTAAAACGAGTAAAACGAGTAAAACGAGTAAAACGAGTAAAACGAGTGAAACGAGTGAAACGAGTAAAACGAGTAAAACGAGTAAAACGAGTAAACCGAGTAAAACGAGTTAAACTAGTTAAACGAGTAAAACGAGTAAAACGAGTAAAACGAGTAAAACGAGTAAAACGAGTAAAACGGGTAAAACGAGTAAAACGAGTAAAACTAGTAAAACGAGCAAAACTAGTAAAACGAGTAAAACGAGTAAAACGAGTAAAACGAGTAAAACTAGTAAAACGAGTAAAACTTGTAAAACGAGTAAAACGAGTAAAACGAGTAAAACGAGTAAAACGAGTAAAACGAGTAAAACGAGTAAAACGAGTAAAACGAGTAAAACGAGTAAAACGAGTAAAATGAGTAAAACGAGTAAAACGAGTAAAACGAGCAAAACGAGTAAAACGAGTAAAACGAGTAAAACGAGTAAAACGAGTAAAACGAGTAAAACGAGTAAAACGAGTAAAACGAGTAAAACTAGTAAAACGAGTAAAGCGAGTAAAACGAGTAAAACGAGTAAAACGAGTCAAACGAGTAAAACGAGTAAAACGAGTGAAACGAGTGAAACGAGTAAAACGAGTAAAACGAGTAAAACGAGTAAAACGAGTAAAACGAGTAAAACGAGTAAAACGAGTAAAACGAGTAAAACGAATAAAACGAATAAAACGAATAAAACGAGTAAAACGAGTAAAACGAGTAAAACGAGTAAAACGAGTAAAACGAGTAAAACGGGTAAAACGAGTAAAACGAGTAAAACGGGTAAAACGAGTAAAACGAGTAAAACGAGTAAATCGAGTAAAACGAGTAAAACGAGTAAAACGAGTAAAACGGGTAAAACGAGTAAAACGAGTAAAACGAGTAAAACGAGTTAAACGAGTAAAACGAGTAAAACGAGTAAAACGAGCAAAACTAGTAAAACGAGTAAAACGAGTAAAACGAGTAAAACGAGTAAAACGAGTAAATCGAGTAAAACGAGTAAAACGAGTAAAACGGGTAAAACGAGTAAAACGAGTAAAACGAGTAAAACGAGTAAAACGAGTTAAACGAGTAAAACGAGTAAAACGAGTAAAACGAGCAAAACTAGTAAAACGAGTAAAACGAGTAAAACGAGTAAAACGAGTAAAACGAGCAAAACTAGTAAAACGAGTAAAACGAGTAAAACGAGTAAAAGAGCAAAACTAGTAAAACGAGTAAAACGAGTAAAACGAGTAAAAGAGCAAAACTAGTAAAACGAGTAAAACGAGTAAAACGAGTAAAACGAGTAAAACGAGTAAAACGAGTAAAACGAGTAAAACGAGTAAAACGAGTAAAACGAGTAAAACGAGTAAAACTAGTAAAACGAGTAAAGCGAGTAAAACGAGTAAAACGAGTAAAACGAGTAAAACGAGTAAAACGAGTGAAACGAGTGAAACGAGTAAAACGAGTAAAACGAGTAAAACGAGTAAAACGAGTAAAACGAGTAAAACGAGTAAAACGAATAAAACGAATAAAACGAATAAAACGAGTAAAACGAGTAAAACGAGTAAAAGAGCAAAACTAGTAAAACGAGTAAAACGAGTAAAACGGGTAAAACGAGTAAAACGAGTAAAACGAGTAAATCGAGTAAAACGAGTAAAACGAGTAAAACGAGTAAAACGAGTAAAACGAGTAAAACGAGTAAATCGAGTAAAACGAGTAAAACGAGTAAAACGGGTAAAACGAGTAAAACGAGTAAAACGAGTAAAACGAGTAAAACGAGTTAAACGAGTAAAACGAGTAAAACGAGTAAAACGAATAAAACGAATAAAACGAATAAAACGAGTAAAACGAGTAAAACGAGTAAAACGAGTAAAACGAGTAAAACGAGTAAAACGGGTAAAACGAGTAAAACGAGTAAAACGAGTAAAACGAGCAAAACTAGTAAAACGAGTAAAACGAGTAAAACGAGTAAAAGAGCAAAACTAGTAAAACGAGTAAAACGAGTGAAACGAGTAAAACGTGTAAAACGAGTAAAACGAGTAAAACGAGCAAAACTAGTAAAACTAGTAAAACGAGTAAATCGAGTAAACCGAGTAAAACGAGTAAAACTAGTAAAACGAGTATAACGAGTAAAACTAGTAAAACGAGTAAAAATAGTAAAACGAGTAAAACGAGTAAAACGAGTAAAACTAGTAAAACGAGTAAAACGAGTAAAACGAGTAAAACGAGTAAAACGAGTAAAACGAGTAAAACGGGTAAAACGAGTAAAACGAGTAAAACTAGTAAAACGAGTAAAACTTGTAAAACGAGTAAAGCGAGTAAAACGAGTAAAACGAGTAAAACGAGTAAAACGAGTAAAACGAGTGAAACGAGTGAAACGAGTAAAACGAGTAAAACTAGTAAAACGAGTAAAACTTGTAAAACGAGTAAAGCGAGTAAAACGAGTAAAACGAGTAAAACGAGTAAAACGAGTAAAACGAGTGAAACGAGTGAAACGAGTAAAACGAGTAAAACGAGTAAAACGAGTAAACCGAGTAAAACGAGTTAAACTAGTTAAACGAGTAAAACGAGTAAAACGAGTAAAACGAGTAAAGCGAGTAAAACGAGTAAAACGGGTAAAACGAGTAAAACGAGTAAAACTAGTAAAACGAGCAAAACTAGTAAAACGAGTAAAACGAGTAAAACGAGTAAAACGAGTAAAACTAGTAAAACGAGTAAAACTTGTAAAACGAGTAAAACGAGTAAAACGAGTAAAACGAGTAAAACGAGTAAAACGAGTAAAACGAGTAAAACGAGTAAAACGAGTAAAACGAGTAAAACGAGTAAAATGAGTAAAACGAGTAAAACGAGTAAAACGAGCAAAACGAGTAAAACGAGTAAAACGAGTAAAACGAGTAAAACGAGTAAAACGAGTAAAACGAGTAAAACGAGTAAAACGAGTAAAACTAGTAAAACGAGTAAAGCGAGTAAAACGAGTAAAACGAGTAAAACGAGTCAAACGAGTAAAACGAGTGAAACGAGTGAAACGAGTAAAACGAGTAAAACGAGTAAAACGAGTAAAACGAGTAAAACGAGTAAAACGAGTAAAACGAGTAAAACGAGTAAAACGAATAAAACGAATAAAACGAATAAAACGAGTAAAACGAGTAAAACGAGTAAAACGAGTAAAACGAGTAAAACGGGTAAAACGAGTAAAACGAGTAAAACGGGTAAAACGAGTAAAACGAGTAAAACGAGTAAATCGAGTAAAACGAGTAAAACGAGTAAAACGGGTAAAACGAGTAAAACGAGTAAAACGAGTAAAACGAGTTAAACGAGTAAAACGAGTAAAACGAGTAAAACGAGCAAAACTAGTAAAACGAGTAAAACGAGTAAAACGAGTAAAACGAGTAAAACGAGTAAATCGAGTAAAACGAGTAAAACGAGTAAAACGGGTAAAACGAGTAAAACGAGTAAAACGAGTAAAACGAGTAAAACGAGTTAAACGAGTAAAACGAGTAAAACGAGTAAAACGAGCAAAACTAGTAAAACGAGTAAAACGAGTAAAACGAGTAAAACGAGTAAAACGAGCAAAACTAGTAAAACGAGTAAAACGAGTAAAACGAGTAAAAGAGCAAAACTAGTAAAACGAGTAAAACGAGTAAAACGAGTAAAACGAGTAAAACGAGTAAAACGAGTAAAACGAGTAAAACGAGTAAAACGAGTAAAACGAGTAAAACGAGTAAAACGAGTAAAACGAGTAAAACTAGTAAAACGAGTAAAGCGAGTAAAACGAGTAAAACGAGTAAAACGAGTAAAACGAGTAAAACGAGTGAAACGAGTGAAACGAGTAAAACGAGTAAAACGAGTAAAACGAGTAAAACGAGTAAAACGAGTGAAACGAGTGAAACGAGTAAAACGAGTAAAACGAGTAAAACGAGTAAAACGAGTAAAACGAGTAAAACGAGTAAAACGAATAAAACGAATAAAACGAATAAAACGAGTAAAACGAGTAAAACGAGTAAAACGAGTAAAACGAGTAAAACTAGTAAAACGAGTAAAGCGAGTAAAACGAGTAAAACGAGTAAAACGAGTGAAACGAGTGAAACGAGTGAAACGAGTAAAACGAGTAAAACGAGTAAAACGAGCAAAACTAGTAAAACGAGTAAAACGAGTAAAACGAGTAAAAGAGCAAAACTAGTAAAACGAGTAAAACGAGTAAAACGGGTAAAACGAGTAAAACGAGTAAAACGAGTAAATCGAGTAAAACGAGTAA
>NW_027486555.1:0-21906 GCF_050908995.1 Andrena cerasifolii | reverse complement strand
ATTTCGAGAATACACAAAATTGTGCTTTGTAACAGGAGAACATGCCGTCCAAAGGGATGGCACAAAGAAACGTCTCCGGAGAGCAAATCAAAGAGCGCGATGTGGCGCAGATGTCTCGAGACAGTGACTGATTAACGAAGAGACGCAGAATTTTCGAACGCCTCTTGACAGGCCTGCGCCTCTTATTTGCAACTTTAAGGCGATGCCTTTGAAGCTGAAATTTAGTATACCTCTTTCCACTTCATTTTCTCCTGATTTATTGGCCAAAATCTGGCGAAAATTTCGAAAATACACAAAATTGGGCTTTGTAACAGGTGAA
This sequence comes from Andrena cerasifolii, assembly GCF_050908995.1. Lineage (NCBI taxonomy): Eukaryota > Metazoa > Arthropoda > Insecta > Hymenoptera > Andrenidae > Andrena > Andrena cerasifolii. Next base: position 21,587 of record NW_027486555.1, on the reverse strand, counting down.
CATGCCGTCGAAAGAGGTGGCACAAAGTAACATCTCCGGACAGCAAACGAAAGAGCGAGAAGTGGTGCAGGTGTTTCGAGACAGTGACTGTTTCACGAAGAGACGCAGAATTTTCGAAAGCCTCTTGAAAGGCCTGCGCCTCTTAATTGCAACTTTAAGGCGATGCCTTTGAAGCTGAAATTTAGTATACCTCTTTCCACTTCATGTTCTCCTGATATATTGGCCAAAATCTAGCGAAAATTTTCAGAATGCACAACATTGGGCTTTGTAACAGGAGAACATGCCGTCGAAAGAGATGGCACAAAGTAACGCCTCCGGAGAGCAAATCAAAGAGCGAGAAGTGGCGCAGGTGTTTCGAGACAGTGACTGTTTAACGAAGAGACGCAGAATTTTCGAACGCTTCTTGAAAGGCCTGCTCCTCTTAATTACAAGTTTAAGGCGATGCCTTTGAAGCTGAAATTTAGTATACCTCTTTCCGCTTCATGTTCTCCTGATATATTGGCCAAAATCTAGCGAAAATTTTCAGAATGCACAAAATTGGGCTTTGTAACAGGAGAACATGCCGTCCAAAGGGATGGCACAAAGAAACGTCTCCGGAGAGCAAATCAAAGAGCGCGATGTGGCGCAGATGTTTCGAGACAGTGACTGATTAACGAAGAGACGCAGAATTTTCGAACGCCTCTTGAAAGGCCTGCGCCTCTTATTTGCAACTTTAAGGCGATGCCTTTGAAGCTGAAATTTAGTATACCTCTTTCTACTCCATTTTCTCCTGATTTATTGGCCAAAATCTGGCGAAAATTTCGAGAATACACAAAATTGGGCTTTGTAACAGGAGAACATGCCGTCGAAAGAGATGGAACAAAGTAATGTCTCCGGAGAGCAAATCAAAGAGCGAGAAGTGGCGCAGAGGTTTCGAGACAGTGACTGTTTAACGAAGAGTCGCACAATTTTCGAACGCCTCTTGGAAGGCCTGCGCCTCTGATTTGATACTTTTAAGCGATGCCTTTGAAGCTGAAATTTAGTATACCTCTTTCCACTTCATGTTCTCCTGATATATTGGCGAAAATCTGGCGAAAATTTTCAGAATGCACAAAATTGGGCTTTGTAACAGGAGAACATGCCGTCGAAAGAGATGGCACAAAGTAACGTCTCCGGAGAGAAAATCAAAGAGCGAGATGTGGCGCAGATGTTTCGAGACAGTGACTGATTAACGAAGAGACGCAGAATTTTCGAACGCCTCTTGAAAGGCCTGCGCCTCTTAATTGCAACTTTAAGGCGATGCCTTTGAAGCTGAAATTTAGTATACCTCTTTCCACTTCATGTTCTCCTGATATATTGGCCAAAATCTAGCGAAAATTTTCAGAATGCACAAAATTGGGCTTTGTAACAGGAGAACATGCCGTCGAAAGAGATGGAACAATGTAATGTCTCCGGAGAGCAAATCAAAGAGCGAGAAGTGGCGCAGATGTTTCGAGACAGTGACTGTTTAACGAAGACACGCAGAATTTTCGAACGCTTCTTGAAAGGCCTGCGCCTCTGATTTGCAACTTTAAGGCGATGCCTTTGAAGCTGAAATTTAGTATACCTCTTTCCACTTCAAGTTCTCCTGATATATTGGCCAAAATCTGGCGAAAATTTTCAGAATGCACAAAATTGGGCTTTGTAACAGGAGAACATGCCGTCGAAAGAGATGGCACAAAGTAACGTCTCCGGAGGGCAAATCAATGAGCGAGATGTGGCGCAGATGTTTCGAGACAGTGACTGATTAACGAAGAGACGCAGAATTTTCAAACGCCTCTTGAAAGGCCTGCGCCTCTTATTTGCAACTTTAAGGCGATGCCTTTGAAGCTGAAATTTAGTATACCTCTTTCCACTTCATTTTCTTCTGATTTATTGGCCAAAATCTGGCGAAAATTTCGAGAATACACAAAATTGGGCTTTGTAACAGGAGAACATGCCGTCCAAAGGGATGGCACAAAGAAACGTCTCCGGAGAGCAAATCAAAGAGCGCGATGTGGCGCAGATGTCTCGAGACAGTGACTGATTAACGAAGAGACGCAGAATTTTCGAACGCCTCTTGACAGGCCTGCGCCTCTTATTTGCAACTTTAAGGCGATGCCTTTGAAGCTGAAATTTAGTATACCTCTTTCTACTTCATTTTCTCCTGATTTATTGGCCAAAATCTGGCGAAAATTTCGAGAATACACAAAATTGGGCTTTGTAACAGGAGAACATGCCGTCGAAAGAGATGGAACAAAGTAATGTCTCCGGAGAGCAAATCAAAGAGCGAGAAGTGGAGCAGGTGTTTCGAGACAGTGACTGTTTCACGAAGAGACGCAGAATTTTCGAAAGCCTCTTGAAAGGCCTGCGCCTCTTATTTGCAACTTTAAGGCGATGCCTTTGAAGCTGAAATTTAGTATACCTCTTTTGACTTCATGTTCTCCTGATATATTGGCCAAAATCTGGCGAACATTTTCAGAATGCACAAAATTGGGCTTTGTAACAGGAGAACATGCCGTCGAAAGAGATGGAACAAAGTAATGTCTCCGGAGGGCAAATCAAAGAGCGAGAAGTGGCGCAGATGTTTCGAGACAGTGACTGTTTAACGAAGACACGCAGAGTTTTCGAACGCCTCTTGAAAGGCCTGCGCCTCTGATTTGCAACTTTAAGGCGATGCCTTTGAAGCTGAAATTTAGTATACCTCTTTCCACTTCATGTTCTCCTGATATATTGGCCAAAATCTAGCGAAAATTTTCAGAATGCACAAAATTGGGCTTTGTAACAGGAGAACATGCCGTCCAAAGGGATGGCACAAAGTAACGTCTCCGGAGAGCAAATCAAAGAGCGAGATGTGGCGCAGATGTTTCGAGACAGTGACTGATTAACGAAGAGACGCAGAATTTTCGAACGCCTCTTGAAAGGCCTGCGCCTCTTATTTGCAACTTTAAGGCGATGCCTTTGAAGCTGAAATTTAGTATACCTCTTTCTACTTCATTTTCTCCTGATTTATTGGCCAAAATCTGGCGAAAATTTCGAGAATACACAAAATTGGGCTTTGTAACAGGAGAACATGCCGTCGAAAGAGATGGAACAAAGTAATGTCTCCGGAGAGCAAATCAAAGAGCGAGAAGTGGAGCAGGTGTTTCGAGACAGTGACTGTTTCACGAAGAGACGCAGAATTTTCGAAAGCCTCTTGAAAGGCCTGCGCCTCTTATTTGCAACTTTAAGGCGATGCCTTTGAAGCTGAAATTTAGTATACCTCTTTTGACTTCATGTTCTCCTGATATATTGGCCAAAATCTGGCGAACATTTTCAGAATGCACAAAATTGGGCTTTGTAACAGGAGAACATGCCGTCCAAAGGGATGGCACAAAGTAACGTCTCCGGAGAGAAAATCAAAGAGCGAGATGTGGCGCAGATGTTTCGAGACAGTGACTGATTAACGAAGAGACGCAGAATTTTCGAACGCCTCTTGAAAGGCCTGCGCCTCTTAATTGCAACTTTAAGGCGATGCCTTTGAAGCTGAAATTTAGTATACCTCTTTCCACTTCATGTTCTCCTGATATATTGGCCAAAATCTGGCGAAAATTTTCAGAATCCACAGAATTGGGCTTTGTAACAGGAGAACATGCCGTCGAAAGAGATGGCACAAAGTAACGTCTCCGGAGGGCAAACCAATGAGCGAGAAGTGGCGCAGATGTTTCGAGACAGTGACTGTTTAACGAAGAGACGCAGAATTTTCGAACGCCTCTTGAAAGGCCTGCGCCTCTTAATTACAAGTTTAAGGCGATGCCTTTGATGCTGAAATTTAGTATACCTCTTTCTACTTCATTTTCTCCTGATTTATTGGCCAAAATCTGGCGAAAATTTCGAGAATACACAAAATTGGGCTTTGTAACAGGAGAACATGCCGTCGAAAGAGATGGAACAAAGTAATGTCTCCGGAGAGCAAATCAAAGAGCGAGAAGTGGCGCAGAGGTTTCGAGACAGTGACTGTTTAACGAAGAGTCGCACAATTTTCGAACGCCTCTTGGAAGGCCTGCGCCTCTGATTTGATACTTTTAAGCGATGCCTTTGAAGCTGAAATTTAGTATACCTCTTTCCACTTCATGTTCTCCTGATATATTGGCGAAAATCTGGCGAAAATTTTCAGAATGCACAAAATTGGGCTTTGTAACAGGAGAACATGCCGTCCAAAGGGATGGCACAAAGTAACGTCTCCGGAGAGAAAATCAAAGAGCGAGATGTGGCGCAGATGTTTCGAGACAGTGACTGATTAACGAAGAGACGCAGAATTTTCGAACGCCTCTTGAAAGGCCTGCGCCTCTTAATTACAAGTTTAAGGCGATGCCTTTGATGCTGAAATTTAGTATACCTCTTTCTACTTCATTTTCTCCTGATTTATTGGCCAAAATCTGGCGAAAATTTCGAGAATACACAAAATTGGGCTTTGTAACAGGAGAACATGCCGTCGAAAGAGATGGAACAAAGTAATGTCTCCGGAGAGCAAATCAAAGAGCGAGAAGTGGAGCAGGTGTTTCGAGACAGTGACTGTTTCACGAAGAGACGCAGAATTTTCGAAAGCCTCTTGAAAGGCCTGCGCCTCTTATTTGCAACTTTAAGGCGATGCCTTTGAAGCTGAAATTTAGTATACCTCTTTTGACTTCATGTTCTCCTGATATATTGGCCAAAATCTGGCGAACATTTTCAGAATGCACAAAATTGGGCTTTGTAACAGGAGAACATGCCGTCCAAAGGGATGGCACAAAGTAACGTCTCCGGAGAGCAAATCAAAGAGCGAGAAGTGGCGCAGATGTTTCGAGACAGTGACTGTTTAACGAAGACACGCAGAATTTTCGAACGCCTCTTGAAAGGCCTGCGCCTCTTATTTGCAACTTTAAGGCGATGCCTTTGAAGCTGAAATTTAGTATACCTCTTTCCACTTCATGTTCTCCTGATATATTGGCCAAAATCTGGCGAAAATTTTCAGAATCCACAGAATTGGGCTTTGTAACAGGAGAACATGCCGTCGAAAGAGATGGCACAAAGTAACGTCTCCGGAGGGCAAATCAATGAGCGAGAAGTGGCGTAGATGTTTCGAGACAGTGACTCTTTAACGAAGACACGCAGAAATTTCGAACGCCTCTTGAAAGGCCTGCGCCTCTTAATTGCAACTTTAAGGCGATGCCTTTGAAGCTGAAATTTAGTATACCTCTTTCCACTTCATGTTCTCCTGATATATTGGCCAAAATCTAGCGAAAATTTTCAGAATGCACAAAATTGGGCTTTGTAACAGGAGAACATGCCGTCGAAAGAGATGGAACAAAGTAATGTCTCCGGAGAGCAAATCAAAGAGCGAGAAGTGGCGCAGATGTTTCGAGACAGTGACTGTTTAACGAAGACACGCAGAATTTTCGAACGCTTCTTGAAAGGCCTGCGCCTCTGATTTGCAACTTTAAGGCGATGCCTTTGAAGCTGAAATTTAGTATACCTCTTTCCACTTCAAGTTCTCCTGATATATTGGCCAAAATCTGGCGAAAATTTTCAGAATGCACAAAATTGGGCTTTGTATCAGGAGAACATGCCGTCGAAAGAGATGGCACAAAGTAACGTCTCCGGAGGGCAAATCAATGAGCGAGAAGTGGCGCAGATGTTTCGAGACAGTGACTGTTTAACGAAGAGACGCACAATTTTCGAACGCCTCTTGGAAGGCCTGCGCCTCTGATTTGATACTTTTAAGCGATGCCTTTGAAGCTGAAATTTAGTATAACTCTTTCCACTTCATGTTCTCCTGATATATTGGCCAAAATCTAGCGAAAATTTTCAGAATGCACAAAATTGTGCTTTGTAACAGGAGAACATGCCGTCCAAAGGGATGGCACAAAGTAACGTCTCCGGAGAGCAAATCAAAGAGCGAGATGTGGCGCAGATGTTTCGAGACAGTGACTGATTAACGAAGAGACGCAGAATTTTCGAACGCCTCTTGAAAGGCCTGCGCCTCTTATTTGCAACTTTAAGGCGATGCCTTTGAAGCTGAAATTTAGTATACCTCTTTCCACTTCATTTTCTCCTGATTTATTGGCCAAAATCTGGCGAAAATTTCGAGAATACACAAAATTGGGCTTTGTAACAGGAGAACATGCCGTCGAAAGAGGTGGCACAAAGTAACATCTCCGGAGAGCAAATCAAAGAGCGCGATGTGGCGCAGATGTTTCGAGACAGTGACTGATTAACGAAGAGACGCAGAATTTTCGAACGCCTCTTGAAAGGCCTGCGCCTCTTATTTGCAACTTTAAGGCGATGCCTTTGAAGCTGAAATTTAGTATACCTCTTTCTACTTCATTTTCTCCTGATTTATTGGCCAAAATCTGGCGAAAATTTCGAGAATACACAAAATTGGGCTTTGTAACAGGAGAACATGCCGTCGAAAGAGATGGAACAAAGTAATGTCTCCGGAGAGCAAATCAAAGAGCGAGAAGTGGCGCAGAGGTTTCGAGACAGTGACTGTTTAACGAAGAGTCGCACAATTTTCGAACGCCTCTTGGAAGGCCTGCGCCTCTGATTTGATACTTTTAAGCGATGCCTTTGAAGCTGAAATTTAGTATACCTCTTTCCACTTCATGTTCTCCTGATATATTGGCGAAAATCTGGCGAAAATTTTCAGAATGCACAAAATTGGGCTTTGTAACAGGAGAACATGCCGTCGAAAGAGATGGCACAAAGTAACGTCTCCGGAGAGCAAATCAAAGAGCCAGAAGTGGCGTAGATGTTTCGAGACAGTGACTCTTTAACGAAGACACGCAGAATTTTCGAACGCCTCTTGAAAGGCCTGCGCCTCTTATTTGCAACTTTAAGGCGATGCCTTTGAAGCTGAAATTTAGTATACCTCTTTTGACTTCATGTTCTCCTGATATATTGGCCAAAATCTGGCGAACATTTTCAGAATGCACAAAATTGGGCTTTGTAACAGGAGAACATGCCGTCCAAAGGGATGGCACAAAGTAACGTCTCCGGAGAGAAAATCAAAGAGCGAGATGTGGCGCAGATGTTTCGAGACAGTGACTGATTAACGAAGAGACGCAGAATTTTCGAACGCCTCTTGAAAGGCCTGCGCCTCTTAATTGCAACTTTAAGGCGATGCCTTTGAAGCTGAAATTTAGTATACCTCTTTCCACTTCATGTTCTCCTGATATATTGGCCAAAATCTAGCGAAAATTTTCAGAATGCACAAAATTGGGCTTTGTAACAGGAGAACATGCCGTCGAAAGAGATGGAACAATGTAATGTCTCCGGAGAGCAAATCAAAGAGCGAGAAGTGGCGCAGATGTTTCGAGACAGTGACTGTTTAACGAAGACACGCAGAATTTTCGAACGCTTCTTGAAAGGCCTGCGCCTCTGATTTGCAACTTTAAGGCGATGCCTTTGAAGCTGAAATTTAGTATACCTCTTTCCACTTCAAGTTCTCCTGATATATTGGCCAAAATCTGGCGAAAATTTTCAGAATGCACAAAATTGGGCTTTGTAACAGGAGAACATGCCGTCGAAAGAGATGGCACAAAGTAACGTCTCCGGAGGGCAAATCAATGAGCGAGATGTGGCGCAGATGTTTCGAGACAGTGACTGATTAACGAAGAGACGCAGAATTTTCAAACGCCTCTTGAAAGGCCTGCGCCTCTTATTTGCAACTTTAAGGCGATGCCTTTGAAGCTGAAATTTAGTATACCTCTTTCCACTTCATTTTCTTCTGATTTATTGGCCAAAATCTGGCGAAAATTTCGAGAATACACAAAATTGGGCTTTGTAACAGGAGAACATGCCGTCCAAAGGGATGGCACAAAGAAACGTCTCCGGAGAGCAAATCAAAGAGCGCGATGTGGCGCAGATGTCTCGAGACAGTGACTGATTAACGAAGAGACGCAGAATTTTCGAACGCCTCTTGACAGGCCTGCGCCTCTTATTTGCAACTTTAAGGCGATGCCTTTGAAGCTGAAATTTAGTATACCTCTTTCTACTTCATTTTCTCCTGATTTATTGGCCAAAATCTGGCGAAAATTTCGAGAATACACAAAATTGTGCTTTGTAACAGGAGAACATGCCGTCGAAAGAGATGGAACAAAGTAATGTCTCCGGAGAGCAAATCAAAGAGCGAGAAGTGGAGCAGGTGTTTCGAGACAGTGACTGTTTCACGAAGAGACGCAGAATTTTCGAAAGCCTCTTGAAAGGCCTGCGCCTCTTATTTGCAACTTTAAGGCGATGCCTTTGAAGCTGAAATTTAGTATACCTCTTTTGACTTCATGTTCTCCTGATATATTGGCCAAAATCTGGCGAACATTTTCAGAATGCACAAAATTGGGCTTTGTAACAGGAGAACATGCCGTCGAAAGAGATGGAACAAAGTAATGTCTCCGGAGGGCAAATCAAAGAGCGAGAAGTGGCGCAGATGTTTCGAGACAGTGACTGTTTAACGAAGACACGCAGAGTTTTCGAACGCCTCTTGAAAGGCCTGCGCCTCTGATTTGCAACTTTAAGGCGATGCCTTTGAAGCTGAAATTTAGTATACCTCTTTCCACTTCATGTTCTCCTGATATATTGGCCAAAATCTAGCGAAAATTTTCAGAATGCACAAAATTGGGCTTTGTAACAGGAGAACATGCCGTCCAAAGGGATGGCACAAAGTAACGTCTCCGGAGAGCAAATCAAAGAGCGAGATGTGGCGCAGATGTTTCGAGACAGTGACTGATTAACGAAGAGACGCAGAATTTTCGAACGCCTCTTGAAAGGCCTGCGCCTCTTATTTGCAACTTTAAGGCGATGCCTTTGAAGCTGAAATTTAGTATACCTCTTTCCACTTCATTTTCTCCTGATTTATTGGCCAAAATCTGGCGAAAATTTCGAGAATACACAAAATTGGGCTTTGTAACAGGTGAACATGCCGTCGAAAGAGGTGGCACAAAGTAACATCTCCGGACAGCAAACGAAAGAGCGAGAAGTGGTGCAGGTGTTTCGAGACAGTGACTGTTTCACGAAGAGACGCAGAATTTTCGAAAGCCTCTTGAAAGGCCTGCGCCTCTTAATTGCAACTTTAAGGCGATGCCTTTGAAGCTGAAATTTAGTATACCTCTTTCCACTTCATGTTCTCCTGATATATTGGCCAAAATCTAGCGAAAATTTTCAGAATGCACAACATTGGGCTTTGTAACAGGAGAACATGCCGTCGAAAGAGATGGCACAAAGTAACGCCTCCGGAGAGCAAATCAAAGAGCGAGAAGTGGCGCAGGTGTTTCGAGACAGTGACTGTTTAACGAAGAGACGCAGAATTTTCGAACGCTTCTTGAAAGGCCTGCTCCTCTTAATTACAAGTTTAAGGCGATGCCTTTGAAGCTGAAATTTAGTATACCTCTTTCCGCTTCATGTTCTCCTGATATATTGGCCAAAATCTAGCGAAAATTTTCAGAATGCACAAAATTGGGCTTTGTAACAGGAGAACATGCCGTCCAAAGGGATGGCACAAAGAAACGTCTCCGGAGAGCAAATCAAAGAGCGCGATGTGGCGCAGATGTTTCGAGACAGTGACTGATTAACGAAGAGACGCAGAATTTTCGAACGCCTCTTGAAAGGCCTGCGCCTCTTATTTGCAACTTTAAGGCGATGCCTTTGAAGCTGAAATTTAGTATACCTCTTTCTACTTCATTTTCTCCTGATTTATTGGCCAAAATCTGGCGAAAATTTCGAGAATACACAAAATTGGGCTTTGTAACAGGAGAACATGCCGTCGAAAGAGATGGAACAAAGTAATGTCTCCGGAGAGCAAATCAAAGAGCGAGAAGTGGAGCAGGTGTTTCGAGACAGTGACTGTTTCACGAAGAGACGCAGAATTTTCGAAAGCCTCTTGAAAGGCCTGCGCCTCTTATTTGCAACTTTAAGGCGATGCCTTTGAAGCTGAAATTTAGTATACCTCTTTTGACTTCATGTTCTCCTGATATATTGGCCAAAATCTGGCGAACATTTTCAGAATGCACAAAATTGGGCTTTGTAACAGGAGAACATGCCGTCCAAAGGGATGGCACAAAGTAACGTCTCCGGAGAGAAAATCAAAGAGCGAGATGTGGCGCAGATGTTTCGAGACAGTGACTGATTAACGAAGAGACGCAGAATTTTCGAACGCCTCTTGAAAGGCCTGCGCCTCTTAATTGCAACTTTAAGGCGATGCCTTTGAAGCTGAAATTTAGTATACCTCTTTCCACTTCATGTTCTCCTGATATATTGGCCAAAATCTGGCGAAAATTTTCAGAATCCACAGAATTGGGCTTTGTAACAGGAGAACATGCCGTCGAAAGAGATGGCACAAAGTAACGTCTCCGGAGGGCAAACCAATGAGCGAGAAGTGGCGCAGATGTTTCGAGACAGTGACTGTTTAACGAAGAGACGCAGAATTTTCGAACGCCTCTTGAAAGGCCTGCGCCTCTTAATTACAAGTTTAAGGCGATGCCTTTGATGCTGAAATTTAGTATACCTCTTTCTACTTCATTTTCTCCTGATTTATTGGCCAAAATCTGGCGAAAATTTCGAGAATACACAAAATTGGGCTTTGTAACAGGAGAACATGCCGTCGAAAGAGATGGAACAAAGTAATGTCTCCGGAGAGCAAATCAAAGAGCGAGAAGTGGCGCAGAGGTTTCGAGACAGTGACTGTTTAACGAAGAGTCGCACAATTTTCGAACGCCTCTTGGAAGGCCTGCGCCTCTGATTTGATACTTTTAAGCGATGCCTTTGAAGCTGAAATTTAGTATACCTCTTTCCACTTCATGTTCTCCTGATATATTGGCGAAAATCTGGCGAAAATTTTCAGAATGCACAAAATTGGGCTTTGTAACAGGAGAACATGCCGTCCAAAGGGATGGCACAAAGAAACGTCTCCGGAGAGCAAATCAAAGAGCGCGATGTGGCGCAGATGTTTCGAGACAGTGACTGATTAACGAAGAGACGCAGAATTTTCGAACGCCTCTTGAAAGGCCTGCGCCTCTTATTTGCAACTTTAAGGCGATGCCTTTGAAGCTGAAATTTAGTATACCTCTTTCTACTTCATTTTCTCCTGATTTATTGGCCAAAATCTGGCGAAAATTTCGAGAATACACAAAATTGGGCTTTGTAACAGGAGAACATGCCGTCGAAAGAGATGGAACAAAGTAATGTCTCCGGAGAGCAAATCAAAGAGCGAGAAGTGGAGCAGGTGTTTCGAGACAGTGACTGTTTCACGAAGAGACGCAGAATTTTCGAAAGCCTCTTGAAAGGCCTGCGCCTCTTATTTGCAACTTTAAGGCGATGCCTTTGAAGCTGAAATTTAGTATACCTCTTTTGACTTCATGTTCTCCTGATATATTGGCCAAAATCTGGCGAACATTTTCAGAATGCACAAAATTGGGCTTTGTAACAGGAGAACATGCCGTCCAAAGGGATGGCACAAAGTAACGTCTCCGGAGAGAAAATCAAAGAGCGAGATGTGGCGCAGATGTTTCGAGACAGTGACTGATTAACGAAGAGACGCAGAATTTTCGAACGCCTCTTGAAAGGCCTGCGCCTCTTAATTGCAACTTTAAGGCGATGCCTTTGAAGCTGAAATTTAGTATACCTCTTTCCACTTCATGTTCTCCTGATATATTGGCCAAAATCTGGCGAAAATTTTCAGAATCCACAGAATTGGGCTTTGTAACAGGAGAACATGCCGTCGAAAGAGATGGCACAAAGTAACGTCTCCGGAGGGCAAATCAATGAGCGAGAAGTGGCGCAGATGTTTCGAGACAGTGACTGTTTAACGAAGAGACGCAGAATTTTCGAACGCCTCTTGAAAGGCCTGCGCCTCTTAATTACAACTTTAAGGCGATGCCTTTGATGCTGAAATTTAGTATACCTCTTTCCACTTCATGTTCTCCTGATATATTGGCCAAAATCTAGCGAAAATTTTCAGAATGCACAAAATTGGGCTTTGTAACAGGAGAACATGCCGTCGAAAGAGATGGAACAAAGTAATGTCTCCGGAGAGCAAATCAAAGAGCGAGAAGTGGCGCAGATGTTTCGAGACAGTGACTGTTTAACGAAGACACGCAGAATTTTCGAACGCTTCTTGAAAGGCCTGCGCCTCTGATTTGCAACTTTAAGGCGATGCCTTTGAAGCTGAAATTTAGTATACCTCTTTCCACTTCAAGTTCTCCTGATATATTGGCCAAAATCTGGCGAAAATTTTCAGAATGCACAAAATTGGGCTTTGTATCAGGAGAACATGCCGTCGAAAGAGATGGCACAAAGTAACGTCTCCGGAGGGCAAATCAATGAGCGAGAAGTGGCGCAGATGTTTCGAGACAGTGACTGTTTAACGAAGAGACGCACAATTTTCGAACGCCTCTTGGAAGGCCTGCGCCTCTGATTTGATACTTTTAAGCGATGCCTTTGAAGCTGAAATTTAGTATAACTCTTTCCACTTCATGTTCTCCTGATATATTGGCCAAAATCTAGCGAAAATTTTCAGAATGCACAAAATTGTGCTTTGTAACAGGAGAACATGCCGTCCAAAGGGATGGCACAAAGTAACGTCTCCGGAGAGCAAATCAAAGAGCGAGATGTGGCGCAGATGTTTCGAGACAGTGACTGATTAACGAAGAGACGCAGAATTTTCGAACGCCTCTTGAAAGGCCTGCGCCTCTTATTTGCAACTTTAAGGCGATGCCTTTGAAGCTGAAATTTAGTATACCTCTTTCCACTTCATTTTCTCCTGATTTATTGGCCAAAATCTGGCGAAAATTTCGAGAATACACAAAATTGGGCTTTGTAACAGGAGAACATGCCGTCGAAAGAGGTGGCACAAAGTAACATCTCCGGAGAGCAAATCAAAGAGCGCGATGTGGCGCAGATGTTTCGAGACAGTGACTGATTAACGAAGAGACGCAGAATTTTCGAACGCCTCTTGAAAGGCCTGCGCCTTTTATTTGCAACTTTAAGGCGATGCCTTTGAAGCTGAAATTTAGTATACCTCTTTCTACTTCATTTTCTCCTGATTTATTGGCCAAAATCTGGCGAAAATTTCGAGAATACACAAAATTGGGCTTTGTAACAGGAGAACATGCCGTCGAAAGAGATGGAACAAAGTAATGTCTCCGGAGAGCAAATCAAAGAGCGAGAAGTGGCGCAGAGGTTTCGAGACAGTGACTGTTTAACGAAGAGTCGCACAATTTTCGAACGCCTCTTGGAAGGCCTGCGCCTCTGATTTGATACTTTTAAGCGATGCCTTTGAAGCTGAAATTTAGTATACCTCTTTCCACTTCATGTTCTCCTGATATATTGGCGAAAATCTGGCGAAAATTTTCAGAATGCACAAAATTGGGCTTTGTAACAGGAGAACATGCCGTCGAAAGAGATGGCACAAAGTAACGTCTCCGGAGAGCAAATCAAAGAGCCAGAAGTGGCGTAGATGTTTCGAGACAGTGACTCTTTAACGAAGACACGCAGAATTTTCGAACGCCTCTTGAAAGGCCTGCGCCTCTTATTTGCAACTTTAAGGCGATGCCTTTGAAGCTGAAATTTAGTATACCTCTTTTGACTTCATGTTCTCCTGATATATTGGCCAAAATCTGGCGAACATTTTCAGAATGCACAAAATTGGGCTTTGTAACAGGAGAACATGCCGTCCAAAGGGATGGCACAAAGTAACGTTTCCGGAGAGAAAATCAAAGAGCGAGATGTGGCGCAGATGTTTCGAGACAGTGACTGATTAACGAAGAGACGCAGAATTTTCGAACGCCTCTTGAAAGGCCTGCGCCTCTTAATTGCAACTTTAAGGCGATGCCTTTGAAGCTGAAATTTAGTATACCTCTTTCCACTTCATGTTCTCCTGATATATTGGCCAAAATCTAGCGAAAATTTTCAGAATGCACAAAATTGGGCTTTGTAACAGGAGAACATGCCGTCGAAAGAGATGGAACAAAGTAATGTCTCCGGAGAGCAAATCAAAGAGCGAGAAGTGGCGCAGATGTTTCGAGACAGTGACTGTTTAACGAAGACACGCAGAATTTTCGAACGCTTCTTGAAAGGCCTGCGCCTCTTAATTACAACTTTAAGGCGATGCCTTTGATGCTGAAATTTAGTATACCTCTTTCCACTTCATGTTCTCCTGATATATTGGCCAAAATCTAGCGAAAATTTTCAGAATGCACAAAATTGGGCTTTGTAACAGGAGAACATGCCGTCGAAAGAGATGGAACAAAGTAATGTCTCCGGAGAGCAAATCAAAGAGCGAGAAGTGGCGCAGATGTTTCGAGACAGTGACTGTTTAACGAAGACACGCAGAATTTTCGAACGCTTCTTGAAAGGCCTGCGCCTCTGATTTGCAACTTTAAGGCGATGCCTTTGAAGCTGAAATTTAGTATACCTCTTTCCACTTCAAGTTCTCCTGATATATTGGCCAAAATCTGGCGAAAATTTTCAGAATGCACAAAATTGGGCTTTGTATCAGGAGAACATGCCGTCGAAAGAGATGGCACAAAGTAACGTCTCCGGAGGGCAAATCAAAGAGCGAGAAGTGGCGCAGATGTTTCGAGACAGTGACTGTTTAACGAAGACACGCAGAGTTTTCGAACGCCTCTTGAAAGGCCTGCGCCTCTGATTTGCAACTTTAAGGCGATGCCTTTGAAGCTGAAATTTAGTATACCTCTTTCCACTTCATGTTCTCCTGATATATTGGCCAAAATCTAGCGAAAATTTTCAGAATGCACAAAATTGGGCTTTGTAACAGGAGAACATGCCGTCCAAAGGGATGGCACAAAGTAACGTCTCCGGAGAGCAAATCAAAGAGCGAGATGTGGCGCAGATGTTTCGAGACAGTGACTGATTAACGAAGAGACGCAGAATTTTCGAACGCCTCTTGAAAGGCCTGCGCCTCTTATTTGCAACTTTAAGGCGATGCCTTTGAAGCTGAAATTTAGTATACCTCTTTCCACTTCATTTTCTCCTGATTTATTGGCCAAAATCTGGCGAAAATTTCGAGAATACACAAAATTGGGCTTTGTAACAGGTGAACATGCCGTCGAAAGAGGTGGCACAAAGTAACATCTCCGGACAGCAAACGAAAGAGCGAGAAGTGGTGCAGGTGTTTCGAGACAGTGACTGTTTCACGAAGAGACGCAGAATTTTCGAAAGCCTCTTGAAAGGCCTGCGCCTCTTAATTGCAACTTTAAGGCGATGCCTTTGAAGCTGAAATTTAGTATACCTCTTTCCACTTCATGTTCTCCTGATATATTGGCCAAAATCTAGCGAAAATTTTCAGAATGCACAACATTGGGCTTTGTAACAGGAGAACATGCCGTCGAAAGAGATGGCACAAAGTAACGCCTCCGGAGAGCAAATCAAAGAGCGAGAAGTGGCGCAGGTGTTTCGAGACAGTGACTGTTTAACGAAGAGACGCAGAATTTTCGAACGCTTCTTGAAAGGCCTCCTCCTCTTAATTACAAGTTTAAGGCGATGCCTTTGAAGCTGAAATTTAGTATACCTCTTTCCACTTCATGTTCTCCTGATATATTGGCCAAAATCTAGCGAAAATTTTCAGAATGCACAAAATTGGGCTTTGTAACAGGAGAACATGCCGTCGAAAGAGATGGCACAAAGTAACGTCTCCGGAGAGCAAATCAAAGAGCCAGAAGTGGCGTAGATGTTTCGAGACAGTGACTCTTTAACGAAGACACGCAGAATTTTCGAACGCCTCTTGAAAGGCCTGCGCCTCTTATTTGCAACTTTAAGGCGATGCCTTTGAAGCTGAAATTTAGTATACCTCTTTTGACTTCATGTTCTCCTGATATATTGGCCAAAATCTGGCGAACATTTTCAGAATGCACAAAATTGGGCTTTGTAACAGGAGAACATGCCGTCCAAAGGGATGGCACAAAGTAACGTCTCCGGAGAGAAAATCAAAGAGCGAGATGTGGCGCAGATGTTTCGAGACAGTGACTGATTAACGAAGAGACGCAGAATTTTCGAACGCCTCTTGAAAGGCCTGCGCCTCTTAATTGCAACTTTAAGGCGATGCCTTTGAAGCTGAAATTTAGTATACCTCTTTCCACTTCATGTTCTCCTGATATATTGGCCAAAATCTAGCGAAAATTTTCAGAATGCACAAAATTGGGCTTTGTAACAGGAGAACATGCCGTCGAAAGAGATGGAACAAAGTAATGTCTCCGGAGAGCAAATCAAAGAGCGAGAAGTGGCGCAGATGTTTCGAGACAGTGACTGTTTAACGAAGACACGCAGAATTTTCGAACGCTTCTTGAAAGGCCTGCGCCTCTGATTTGCAACTTTAAGGCGATGCCTTTGAAGCTGAAATTTAGTATACCTCTTTCCACTTCATGTTCTCCTGATATATTGGCCAAAATCTGGCGAAAATTTTCAGAATGCACAAAATTGGGCTTTGTAACAGGAGAACATGCCGTCGAAAGAGATGGCACAAAGTAACGTCTCCGGAGGGCAAATCAATGAACGAGATGTGGCGCAGATGTTTCGAGACAGTGACTGATTAACGAAGAGACGCAGAATTTTCGAACGCCTCTTGAAAGGCCTGCGCCTCTTATTTGCAACTTTAAGGCGATGCCTTTGAAGCTGAAATTTAGTATACCTCTTTCCACTTCATTTTCTTCTGATTTATTGGCCAAAATCTGGCGAAAATTTCGAGAATGCACAACATTGGGCTTTGTAACAGGAGAACATGCCGTCGAAAGAGATGGCACAAAATAACGCCTCCGGAGAGCAAATCAAAGAGCGAGAAGTGGCGCAGGTGTTTCGAGACAGTGACTGATTAACGAAGAGACGCAGAATTTTCGAACGCCTCTTGAAAGGCCTGCGCCTCTTAATTGCAACTTTAAGGCGATGCCTTTGAAGCTGAAATTTAGTATACCTCTTTCCACTTCATGTTCTCCTGATATATGGGCCAAAATCTAGCGAAAATTTTCAGAATGCACAAAATTGGGCTTTGTAACAGGAGAACATGCCGTCGAAAGAGATGGAACAAAGTAATGTCTCCGGAGAGCAAATCAAAGAGCGAGAAGTGGCGCAGATGTTTCGAGACAGTGACTGTTTAACGAAGACACGCAGAATTTTCGAACCCTTCTTGAAAGGCCTGCGCCTCTGATTTGCAACTTTAAGGCGATGCCTTTGAAGCTGAAATTTAGTATACCTCTTTCCACTTCAAGTTCTCCTGATATATTGGCCAAAATCTGGCGAAAATTTTCAGAATGCACAAAATTGGGCTTTGTAACAGGAGAACATGCCGTCGAAAGAGATGGCACAAAGTAACGTCTCCGGAGGGCAAATCAATGAGCGAGATGTGGCGCAGATGTTTCGAGACAGTGACTGATTAACGAAGAGACGCAGAATTTTCGAACGCCTCTTGAAAGGCCTGCGCCTCTTATTTGCAACTTTAAGGCGATGCCTTTGAAGCTGAAATTTAGTATACCTCTTTCCACTTCATTTTCTTCTGATTTATTGGCCAAAATCTGGCGAAAATTTCGAGAATACACAAAATTGGGCTTTGTAACAGGAGAACATGCCGTCGAAAGAGGTGGCACAAAGTAACATCTCCGGAGAGCAAATCAAAGAGCGCGATGTGGCGCAGATGTTTCGAGACAGTGACTGTTTCACGAAGACACGCAGAATTTTCGAACGCCTCTTGAAAGGCCTGCTCCTCTTAATTACAAGTTTAAGGCGATGCCTTTGAAGCTGAAATTTAGTATACCCCTTTCCACTTCATGTTCTCCTGATATATTGGCCAAAATCTAGCGAAAATTTTCAGAATGCACAAAATTGGGCTTTGTAACAGGAGAACATGCCGTCCAAAGGGATGGCACAAAGAAACGTCTCCGGAGAGCAAATCAAAGAGCGCGATGTGGCGCAGATGTCTCGAGACAGTGACTGATTAACGAAGAGACGCAGAATTTTCGAACGCCTCTTGACAGGCCTGCGCCTCTTATTTGCAACTTTAAGGCGATGCCTTTGAAGCTGAAATTTAGTATACCTCTTTCTACTTCATTTTCTCCTGATTTATTGGCCAAAATCTGGCGAAAATTTCGAGAATACACAAAATTGGGCTTTGTAACAGGAGAACATGCCGTCGAAAGAGATGGAACAAAGTAATGTCTCCGGAGAGCAAATCAAAGAGCGAGAAGTGGAGCAGGTGTTTCGAGACAGTGACTGTTTCACGAAGAGACGCAGAATTTTCGAAAGCCTCTTGAAAGGCCTGCGCCTCTTATTTGCAACTTTAAGGCGATGCCTTTGAAGCTGAAATTTAGTATACCTCTTTTGACTTCATGTTCTCCTGATATATTGGCCAAAATCTGGCGAACATTTTCAGAATGCACAAAATTGGGCTTTGTAACAGGAGAACATGCCGTCGAAAGAGATGGAACAAAGTAATGTCTCCGGAGGGCAAATCAAAGAGCGAGAAGTGGCGCAGATGTTTCGAGACAGTGACTGTTTAACGAAGACACGCAGAGTTTTCGAACGCCTCTTGAAAGGCCTGCGCCTCTGATTTGCAACTTTAAGGCGATGCCTTTGAAGCTGAAATTTAGTATACCTCTTTCCACTTCATGTTCTCCTGATATATTGGCCAAAATCTAGCGAAAATTTTCAGAATGCACAAAATTGGGCTTTGTAACAGGAGAACATGCCGTCCAAAGGGATGGCACAAAGTAACGTCTCCGGAGAGCAAATCAAAGAGCGAGATGTGGCGCAGATGTTTCGAGACAGTGACTGATTAACGAAGAGACGCAGAATTTTCGAACGCCTCTTGAAAGGCCTGCGCCTCTTATTTGCAACTTTAAGGCGATGCCTTTGAAGCTGAAATTTAGTATACCTCTTTCCACTTCATTTTCTCCTGATTTATTGTCCAAAATCTGGCGAAAATTTCGAGAATACACAAAATTGGGCTTTGTAACAGGTGAACATGCCGTCGAAAGAGGTGGCACAAAGTAACATCTCCGGACAGCAAACGAAAGAGCGAGAAGTGGTGCAGGTGTTTCGAGACAGTGACTGTTTCACGAAGAGACGCAGAATTTTCGAAAGCCTCTTGAAAGGCCTGCGCCTCTTAATTGCAACTTTAAGGCGATGCCTTTGAAGCTGAAATTTAGTATACCTCTTTCCACTTCATGTTCTCCTGATATATTGGCCAAAATCTAGCGAAAATTTTCAGAATGCACAACATTGGGCTTTGTAACAGGAGAACATGCCGTCGAAAGAGATGGCACAAAATAACGCCTCCGGAGAGCAAATCAAAGAGCGAGAAGTGGCGCAGGTGTTTCGAGACAGTGACTGATTAACGAAGAGACGCAGAATTTTCGAACGCCTCTTGAAAGGCCTGCGCCTCTTAATTGCAACTTTAAGGCGATGCCTTTGAAGCTGAAATTTAGTATACCTCTTTCCACTTCATGTTCTCCTGATATATTGGCCAAAATCTAGCGAAAATTTTCAGAATGCACAAAATTGGGCTTTGTAACAGGAGAACATGCCGTCCAAAGGGATGGCACAAAGAAACGTCTCCGGAGAGCAAATCAAAGAGCGCGATGTGGCGCAGATGTCTCGAGACAGTGACTGATTAACGAAGAGACGCAGAATTTTCGAACGCCTCTTGACAGGCCTGCGCCTCTTATTTGCAACTTTAAGGCGATGCCTTTGAAGCTGAAATTTAGTATACCTCTTTCTACTTCATTTTCTCCTGATTTATTGGCCAAAATCTGGCGAAAATTTCGAGAATACACAAAATTGGGCTTTGTAACAGGAGAACATGCCGTCGAAAGAGATGGAACAAAGTAATGTCTCCGGAGAGCAAATCAAAGAGCGAGAAGTGGAGCAGGTGTTTCGAGACAGTGACTGTTTCACGAAGAGACGCAGAATTTTCGAAAGCCTCTTGAAAGGCCTGCGCCTCTTAATTGCAACTTTAAGGCGATGCCTTTGAAGCTGAAATTTAGTATACCTCTTTCCACTTCATGTTCTCCTGATATATTGGCCAAAATCTAGCGAAAATTTTCAGAATGCACAAAATTGGGCTTTGTAACAGGAGAACATGCCGTCGAAAGAGATGGCACAAAGTAACGTCTCCGGAGAGCAAATCAAAGAGCCAGAAGTGGCGTAGATGTTTCGAGACAGTGACTCTTTAACGAAGACACGCAGAATTTTCGAACGCCTCTTGAAAGGCCTGCGCCTCTTATTTGCAACTTTAAGGCGATGCCTTTGAAGCTGAAATTTAGTATACCTCTTTCCACTTCATGTTCTCCTGATATATGGGCCAAAATCTAGCGAAAATTTTCAGAATGCACAAAATTGGGCTTTGTAACAGGAGAACATGCCGTCGAAAGAGATGGAACAAAGTAATGTCTCCGGAGAGCAAATCAAAGAGCGAGAAGTGGCGCAGATGTTTCGAGACAGTGACTGTTTAACGAAGACACGCAGAATTTTCGAACCCTTCTTGAAAGGCCTGCGCCTCTGATTTGCAACTTTAAGGCGATGCCTTTGAAGCTGAAATTTAGTATACCTCTTTCCACTTCAAGTTCTCCTGATATATTGGCCAAAATCTGGCGAAAATTTTCAGAATGCACAAAATTGGGCTTTGTAACAGGAGAACATGCCGTCGAAAGAGATGGCACAAAGTAACGTCTCCGGAGGGCAAATCAATGAGCGAGATGTGGCGCAGATGTTTCGAGACAGTGACTGATTAACGAAGAGACGCAGAATTTTCGAACGCCTCTTGAAAGGCCTGCGCCTCTTATTTGCAACTTTAAGGCGATGCCTTTGAAGCTGAAATTTAGTATACCTCTTTCCACTTCATTTTCTTCTGATTTATTGGCCAAAATCTGGCGAAAATTTCGAGAATACACAAAATTGGGCTTTGTAACAGGAGAACATGCCGTCGAAAGAGGTGGCACAAAGTAACATCTCCGGAGAGCAAATCAAAGAGCGCGATGTGGCGCAGATGTTTCGAGACAGTGACTGTTTCACGAAGACACGCAGAATTTTCGAACGCCTCTTGAAAGGCCTGCTCCTCTTAATTACAAGTTTAAGGCGATGCCTTTGAAGCTGAAATTTAGTATACCCCTTTCCACTTCATGTTCTCCTGATATATTGGCCAAAATCTAGCGAAAATTTTCAGAATGCACAAAATTGGGCTTTGTAACAGGAGAACATGCCGTCCAAAGGGATGGCACAAAGAAACGTCTCCGGAGAGCAAATCAAAGAGCGCGATGTGGCGCAGATGTCTCGAGACAGTGACTGATTAACGAAGAGACGCAGAATTTTCGAACGCCTCTTGACAGGCCTGCGCCTCTTATTTGCAACTTTAAGGCGATGCCTTTGAAGCTGAAATTTAGTATACCTCTTTCTACTTCATTTTCTCCTGATTTATTGGCCAAAATCTGGCGAAAATTTCGAGAATACACAAAATTGGGCTTTGTAACAGGAGAACATGCCGTCGAAAGAGATGGAACAAAGTAATGTCTCCGGAGAGCAAATCAAAGAGCGAGAAGTGGAGCAGGTGTTTCGAGACAGTGACTGTTTCACGAAGAGAC
>NW_027486554.1:0-21908 GCF_050908995.1 Andrena cerasifolii | reverse complement strand
TTTATGGCGATGCCTTTGAAGCTGAAATTTAGTATACCTCTTTCGACTTCATGTTCTCCTGATATATTGGCCAAAATCTGGCGAAAATTTCGAGAATACACAAAATTGAGCTTTGTAACAGGACAACATGCCGTTGAAAGAGATGGAACAAAGTAACGTCTCTGGAGAGCAAATCAAAGAGCGAGAAGTGGCGCAGGTGTTTCGAGACAGTGATTGTTTAACAACGAGACGCAGAATTTTCGAACGCCTCTTGAAAGACCTGCGCCTCTTATTTGCAACTTTAAGGCGATGCCTTTTAAGCTGAAATTTAGTATACCTCTTTCCACTTCATTTTCTCCTGATATATTGGCCAAAATCTCGCGAAAATTTTCAGAATGCACAAAATTGGGCTTTGTAACAGGAGAACATGCCGTCGAAAGAGATGGAACAAAGTAACGTCTCTGGAGAGCAAATCAAAGAGCGAGAAGTGGCGCAGGTGTTTCGAGACAGTGATTGTTTAACAACGAGACGCAGAATTTTCGAACGCCTCTTGAAAGACCTGCGCCTCTTATTTGCAACTTTAAGGCGATGCCTTTTAAGCTGAAATTTAGTATACCTCTTTCCACTTCATTTTCTCCTGAAATATTGGCCAAAATCTGGCGAAAATTTTCAGAATGCACAAAATTGGGCTTTGTAACAGGAGAACATGCCGTCGAAAGAGATGGAACAAAGTAACGTCTCTGGAGAGCAAATCAAAGAGCGAGAAGTGGCGCAGGTGTTTCGAGACAGTGATTGTTAAACAACGAGACGCAGAATTTTCGAACGCCTCTTGAAAGACCTGCGACTCTAATTTGCAACTTTAAGGCGATGCCTTTTAAGCTGAAATTTAGTATACCTCTTTCACTTCATGTTCTCCTGATATATTGGCCAAAATCTGGCGAAAATTTTCAGAATGCACAAAATTGGGCTTTGTATTAGGAGAACATGCCGTCGAAAGAGATGGCACAAAGTAACGTCTCCGGAGAGCAAATCAAAGAGCGAGAAGAGGCGCAGGTGTTTCGAGACAGTGACTGTTTAACGAAGAGACGCAGAATTTTCGAACGCCTCTTGAAAGGCCTGCGCCTCTTATTTGCAACTTTAAGGCGATGCCTTTAAAGCTGAAATTTAGTATACCTCTTTCCACTTCATGTTCTCCTGATATATTGGCCAAAATCTGGCGAAAATTTTCAGAATGCACAAAATTGGGCTTTGTAACAGGAGAACATGCCGTCGAAAGCGATGGCACAAAGTAACGTCTCCGGAGAGCAAATCAAAGAGCGAGAAGAGGCGCAGATGTTTCGAGACAGTGATTGTTTAACGAAGAGACGCAGAATTTTCGAACGCCTCTTGCAAGGCCTGCGCCTCTTATTTGCAACTTTAAGGCGATGCCTTTGAAGCAGAAATTTAGTATACCTCTTTCCACTTCATGTTCTCCTGATATATTGGCCAAAATCTGGCGAAAATTTTCAGAATGCACAAAATTGGGCTTTGTAATAGGAGAACATGCCGTCGAAAGAGATGGAACAAAGTAACGTCTCTGGAGAGCAAATCAAAGAGCGAGAAGTGGCGCAGGTGTTTCGAGACAGTGATTGTTAAACAACGAGACGCAGAATTTTCGAACGCCTCTTGAAAGACCTGCGACTCTAATTTGCAACTTTAAGGCGATGCCTTTTAAGCTGAAATTTAGTATACCTCTTTCCACTTCATGTTCTCCTGATATATTGGCCAAAATCTGGCGAAAATTTTCAGAATGCACAAAATTGGGCTTTGTATTAGGAGAACATGCCGTCGAAAGAGATGGCACAAAGTAACGTCTCCGGAGAGCAAATCAAAGAGCGAGAAGAGGCGCAGGTGTTTCGAGACAGTGACTGTTTAACGAAGAGACGCAGAATTTTCGAACGCCTCTTGAAAGGCCTGCGCCTCTTATTTGCAACATTAAGGCGATGCCTTTAAAGCTGAAATTTAGTATACCTCTTTCCACTTCATGTTCTCCTGATATATTGGCCAAAATCTGGCGAAAATTTTCAGAATGCACAAAATTGGGCTTTGTAACAGGAGAACATGCCGTCGAAAGCGATGGCACAAAGTAACGTCTCCGGAGAGCAAATCAAAGAGCGAGAAGAGGCGCAGATGTTTCGAGACAGTGATTGTTTAACGAAGAGACGCAGAATTTTCGAACGCCTCTTGCAAGGCCTGCGCCTCTTATTTGCAACTTTAAGGCGATGCCTTTGAAGCTGAAATTTAGTATACCTCTTTCCACTTCATGGTCTCCTGATATATTGGCCAAAATCTGGCAAAAATTTTCAGAATGCACAAAATTGGGCTTTGTAATAGGAGAACATGCCGTCGAAAGAGATGGAACAAAGTAACGTCTCCGGAGAGCAAATCAAAGAGCGAGAAGTGGCGCAGATATTTCGAGACAGTGACTGTTTAACGAAGACACGCAGAATTTTCGAACGCCTCTTGAAAGGCCTGCGCCTCTTATTTGCAACTTTATGGCGATGCCTTTGAAGCTGAAATTTAGTATACCTCTTTCGACTTCATGTTCTCCTGATATATTCGCCAAAATCTGGCGAAAATTTCGAGAATACACAAAATTGAGCTTTGTAACAGGACAACATGCCGTTGAAAGAGATGGAACAAAGTAACGTCTCTGGAGAGCAAATCAAAGAGCGAGAAGTGGCGCAGGTGTTTCGAGACAGTGATTGTTTAACAACGAGACGCAGAATTTTCGAACGCCTCTTGAAAGACCTGCGCCTCTTATTTGCAACTTTAAGGCGATGCCTTTGAAGCTGAAATTTAGTATACCTCTTTCCACTTCATTTTCTCCTGATATATTGGCCAAAATCTCGCGAAAATTTTCAGAATGCACAAAATTGGGCTTTGTAACAGGAGAACATGCCGTCGAAAGAGATGGAACAAAGTAACGTCTCTGGAGAGCAAATCAAAGAGCGAGAAGTGGCGCAGGTGTTTCGAGACAGTGATTGTTTAACAACGAGACGCAGAATTTTCGAACGCCTCTTGAAAGACCTGCGCCTCTTATTTGCAACTTTAAGGCGATGCCTTTTAAGCTGAAATTTAGTATACCTCTTTCACTTCATGTTCTCCTGATATATTGGCCAAAATCTGGCGAAAATTTTCAGAATGCACAAAATTGGGCTTTGTATTAGGAGAACATGCCGTCGAAAGAGATGGCACAAAGTAACGTCTCCGGAGAGCAAATCAAAGAGCGAGAAGAGGCGCAGGTGTTTCGAGACAGTGACTGTTTAACGAAGAGACGCAGAATTTTCGAACGCCTCTTGAAAGGCCTGCGCCTCTTATTTGCAACTTTAAGGCGATGCCTTTAAAGCTGAAATTTAGTATACCTCTTTCCACTTCATGTTCTCCTGATATATTGGCCAAAATCTGGCGAAAATTTTCAGAATGCACAAAATTGGGCTTTGTAACAGGAGAACATGCCGTCGAAAGCGATGGCACAAAGTAACGTCTCCGGAGAGCAAATCAAAGAGCGAGAAGAGGCGCAGATGTTTCGAGACAGTGATTGTTTAACGAAGAGACGCAGAATTTTCGAACGCCTCTTGCAAGGCCTGCGCCTCTTATTTGCAACTTTAAGGCGATGCCTTTGAAGCTGAAATTTAGTATACCTCTTTCCACTTCATGGTCTCCTGATATATTGGCCAAAATCTGGCGAAAATTTCGAGAATACACAAAATTGAGCTTTGTAACAGGAGAACATGCCGTCGAAAGAGATAGCACAAAGTAACGTCTCCGGAGAGCAAATCAAAGAGCGAGAAGTGGCGCAGGTGTTTCGAGACAGTGACTGTTTAACGAAGAGACGCAGAATTTTCGAACGCCTCTTGAAAGGCGTGCGCCTCTTATTTGCAACTTTAAGGCGATGCCTTTGAAGCTGAAATTTAGTATACCTCTTTCCACTTCATTTTCTCCTGATATATTGGCCAAAATCTGGCGAAAATTTCGAGAATACACAAAATTGAGCTTTGTAACAGGACAACATGCCGTCGAAAGAGATGGAACAAAGTAACGTCTCCGGAGAGCAAATCAAAGAGCGAGAAGTGGCGCAGATGTTTCGAGACAGTGACTGTTTAACGAAGAGACGCAGAATTTTCGAACGCCTCTTGCAAGGCCTGCGCCTCTTATTTGCAACTTTAAGGCGATGCCTTTGAAGCTGAAATTTAGTATACCGCTTTGCACTTCATGTTCTCCTGATATATTGGCCAAAATCTGGCGAAAATTTTCAGAATGCACAAAATTGGGCTTTGTATTAGGAGAACATGCCGTCGAAAGAGATGGCACAATGTAACGTCTCCGGAGAGCAAATCAAAGAGCGAGAAGATGCGCAGATGTTTCGAGACAGTGACTGTTTAACGAAGAGACGCAGAATTTTCGAACGCCTCTTGCAAGGCCTGCGCCTCTTATTTGCAACTTTAAGGCGATGCCTTTGAAGCTGAAATTTAGTATACCTCTTTCCACTTCATGTTCTCCTGATATATTGGCCAAAATCTGGCGAAAATTTTCAGAATGCACAAACTTGGGCTTTGTAATAGGAGAACATGCCGTCGAAAGAGATGGAACAAAGTAACGTCTCCGGAGAGCAAATCAAAGAGCGAGAAGTGGCGCAGGTGTTTCGAGACAGTGATTGTTTAACAACGAGACGCAGAATTTTCGAACGCCTCTTGAAAGACCTGCGCCTCTTATTTGCAACTTTAAGGCGATCCCTTTGAAGCTGAAATTTAGTATACCTCTTTCCACTTCATTTTCTCCTGATATATTGGCCAAAATCTGGCGAAAATTTCGAGAATACACAAAATTGAGCTTTGTAACAGGACAACATGCCGTTGAAAGAGATGGAACAAAGTAACGTCTCTGGAGAGCAAATCAAAAAGCGAGAAGTGGCGCAGGTGTTTCGAGACAGTGACTGTTTAACGAAGAGACGCAGAATTTTCGAACGCCTCTTGAAAGGCGTGCGCCTCTTATTTGAAACTTTAAGGCGATGCCTTTGAAGCTGAAATTTAGTATACCTCTTTCCACTTCATGTTCTCCTGATATATTGGCCAAAATCTGGCGAAAATTTTCAGAATGCACAAAATTGGGCTTTGTAACAGGAGAACATGCCGTCAAAAGAGATGGCACAAAGTAACGTCTCCGGAGAGCAAATCAAAGAGCGAGAAGAGGCGCAGATGTTTCGAGACAGTGACTGTTTAACGAAGAGACGCAGAATTTTCGAACGCCTGTTGCAAGGCCTGCGCCTCTTATTTGCAACTTTAAGGCGATGCCTTTTAAGCTGAAATTTAGTATACCTCTTTCCACTTCATGTTCTCCTGATATATTGGCCAAAATCTGGCGAAAATTTTCAGAATGCACAAAATTGGGCTTTGTAATAGGAGAACATGCCGTCGAAAGAGATGGAACAAAGTAACGTCTCTGGAGAGCAAATCAAAGAGCGAGAAGTGGCGCAGGTGTTTCGAGACAGTGATTGTTAAACAACGAGACGCAGAATTTTCGAACGCCTCTTGAAAGACCTGCGACTCTAATTTGCAACTTTAAGGCGATGCCTTTTAAGCTGAAATTTAGTATACCTCTTTCCACTTCATGTTCTCCTGATATATTGGCCAAAATCTGGCGAAAATTTTCAGAATGCACAAAATTGGGCTTTGTATTAGGAGAACATGCCGTCGAAAGAGATGGCACAAAGTAACGTCTCCGGAGAGCAAATCAAAGAGCGAGAAGAGGCGCAGGTGTTTCGAGACAGTGACTGTTTAACGAAGAGACGCAGAATTTTCGAACGCCTCTTGAAAGGCCTGCGCCTCTTATTTGCAACATTAAGGCGATGCCTTTAAAGCTGAAATTTAGTATACCTCTTTCCACTTCATGTTCTCCTGATATATTGGCCAAAATCTGGCGAAAATTTTCAGAATGCACAAAATTGGGCTTTGTAACAGGAGAACATGCCGTCGAAAGCGATGGCACAAAGTAACGTCTCCGGAGAGCAAATCAAAGAGCGAGAAGAGGCGCAGATGTTTCGAGACAGTGATTGTTTAACGAAGAGACGCAGAATTTTCGAACGCCTCTTGCAAGGCCTGCGCCTCTTATTTGCAACTTTAAGGCGATGCCTTTGAAGCTGAAATTTAGTATACCTCTTTCCACTTCATGGTCTCCTGATATATTGGCCAAAATCTGGCAAAAATTTTCAGAATGCACAAAATTGGGCTTTGTAATAGGAGAACATGCCGTCGAAAGAGATGGAACAAAGTAACGTCTCCGGAGAGCAAATCAAAGAGCGAGAAGTGGCGGAGATATTTCGAGACAGTGACTGTTTAACGAAGACACGCAGAATTTTCGAACGCCTCTTGAAAGGCCTGCGCCTCTTATTTGCAACTTTATGGCGATGCCTTTGAAGCTGAAATTTAGTATACCTCTTTCGACTTCATGTTCTCCTGATATATTGGCCAAAATCTGGGGAAATTTCGAGAATACACAAAATTGAGCTTTGTAACAGGACAACATGCCGTTGAAAGAGATGGAACAAAGTAACGTCTCTGGAGAGCAAATCAAAGAGCGAGAAGTGGCGCAGGTGTTTCGAGACAGTGATTGTTTAACAACGAGACGCAGAATTTTCGAACGCCTCTTGAAAGACCTGCGCCTCTTATTTGCAACTTTAAGGCGATGCCTTTTAAGCTGAAATTTAGTATACCTCTTTCCACTTCATTTTCTCCTGATATATTGGCCAAAATCTCGCGAAAATTTTCAGAATGCACAAAATTGGGCTTTGTAACAGGAGAACATGCCGTCGAAAGAGATGGAACAAAGTAACGTCTCTGGAGAGCAAATCAAAGAGCGAGAAGTGGCGCAGGTGTTTCGAGACAGTGATTGTTTAACAACGAGACGCAGAATTTTCGAACGCCTCTTGAAAGACCTGCGTCTCTTATTTGCAACTTTAAGGCGATGCCTTTTAAGCTGAAATTTAGTATACCTCTTTCCACTTCATTTTCTCCTGAAATATTGGCCAAAATCTGGCGAAAATTTTCAGAATGCACAAAATTGGGCTTTGTAACAGGAGAACATGCCGTCGAAAGAGATGGAACAAAGTAACGTCTCTGGAGAGCAAATCAAAGAGCGAGAAGTGGCGCAGGTGTTTCGAGACAGTGATTGTTAAACAACGAGACGCAGAATTTTCGAACGCCTCTTGAAAGAC
The DNA here is from genome assembly GCF_050908995.1 of Andrena cerasifolii. Taxonomy (NCBI): domain Eukaryota; kingdom Metazoa; phylum Arthropoda; class Insecta; order Hymenoptera; family Andrenidae; genus Andrena; species Andrena cerasifolii. Next base: position 14,677 of record NW_027486554.1, on the reverse strand, counting down.
CTGCGCCTCTTATTTGCAACTTTAAGGCGATCCCTTTGAAGCTGAAATTTAGTATACCTCTTTCCACTTCATTTTCTCCTGATATATTGGCCAAAATCTGGCGAAAATTTCGAGAATACACAAAATTGAGCTTTGTAACAGGACAACATGCCGTTGAAAGAGATGGAACAAAGTAACGTCTCTGGAGAGCAAATCAAAGAGCGAGAAGTGGCGCAGGTGTTTCGAGACAGTGATTGTTTAACAACGAGACGCAGAATTTTCGAACGCCTCTTGAAAGACCTGCGCCTCTTATTTGCAACTTTAAGGCGATGCCTTTTAAGCTGAAATTTAGTATACCTCTTTCCACTTCATTTTCTCCTGATATATTGGCCAAAATCTCGCGAAAATTTTCAGAATGCACAAAATTGGGCTTTGTAACAGGAGAACATGCCGTCGAAAGAGATGGAACAAAGTAACGTCTCTGGAGAGCAAATCAAAGAGCGAGAAGTGGCGCAGGTGTTTCGAGACAGTGATTGTTTAACAACGAGACGCAGAATTTTCGAACGCCTCTTGAAAGACCTGCGTCTCTTATTTGCAACTTTAAGGCGATGCCTTTTATGCTGAAATTTAGTATACCTCTTTCCACTTCATTTTCTCCTGAAATATTGGCCAAAATCTGGCGAAAATTTTCAGAATGCACAAAATTGGGCTTTGTAACAGGAGAACATGCCGTCGAAAGAGATGGAACAAAGTAACGTCTCTGGAGAGCAAATCAAAGAGCGAGAAGTGGCGCAGGTGTTTCGAGACAGTGATTGTTAAACAACGAGACGCAGAATTTTCGAACGCCTCTTGAAAGACCTGCGACTCTAATTTGCAACTTTAAGGCGATGCCTTTGAAGCTGAAATTTAGTATACCTCTTTCCACTTCATGTTCTCCTGATATATTGGCCAAAATCTGGCGAAAATTTTCAGAATGCACAAAATTGGGCTTTGTAATAGGAGAACATGCCGTCGAAAGAGATGGAACAAAGTAACGTCTCTGGAGAGCAAATCAAAGAGCGAGAAGTGGCGCAGGTGTTTCGAGACAGTGATTGTTAAACAACGAGACGCAGAATTTTCGAACGCCTCTTGAAAGACCTGCGACTCTAATTTGCAACTTTAAGGCGATGCCTTTTAAGCTGAAATTTAGTATACCTCTTTCCACTTCATTTTCTCCTGAAATATTGGCCAAAATCTGGCGAAAATTTCAGAATGCACAAAATTGGGCTTTGTAACAGGAGAACATGCCGTCGAAAGAGATGGAACAAAGTAACGTCTCTGGAGAGCAAATCAAAGAGCGAGAAGTGGCGCAGGTGTTTCGAGACAGTGATTGTTAAACAACGAGACGCAGAATTTTCGAACGCCTCTTGAAAGACCTGCGACTCTAATTTGCAACTTTAAGGCGATGCCTTTTAAGCTGAAATTTAGTATACCTCTTTCACTTCATGTTCTCCTGATATATTGGCCAAAATCTGGCGAAAATTTTCAGAATGCACAAAATTGGGCTTTGTAACAGGAGAACATGCCGTCGAAAGCGATGGCACAAAGTAACGTCTCCGGAGAGCAAATCAAAGAGCGAGAAGAGGCGCAGATGTTTCGAGACAGTGATTGTTTAACGAAGAGACGCAGAATTTTCGAACGCCTCTTGCAAGGCCTGCGCCTCTTATTTGCAACTTTAAGGCGATGCCTTTGAAGCTGAAATTTAGTATACCTCTTTCCACTTCATGTTCTCCTGATATATTGGCCAAAATCTGGCGAAAATTTTCAGAATGCACAAAATTGGGCTTTGTAACAGGAGAACATGCCGTCGAAAGCGATGGCACAAAGTAACGTCTCCGGAGAGCAAATCAAAGAGCGAGAAGAGGCGCAGATGTTTCGAGACAGTGATTGTTTAACAACGAGACGCAGAATTTTCGAACGCCTCTTGAAAGACCTGCGCCTCTTATTTGCAACTTTAAGGCGATGCCTTTGAAGCTGAAATTTAGTATACCTCTTTCCACTTCATTTTCTCCTGATATATTGGCCAAAATCTCGCGAAAATTTTCAGAATGCACAAAATTGGGCTTTGTAATAGGAGAACATGCCGTCGAAAGAGATGGAACAAAGTAACGTCTCTGGAGAGCAAATCAAAGAGCGAGAAGTGGCGCAGGTGTTTCGAGACAGTGATTGTTAAACAACGAGACGCAGAATTTTCGAACGCCTCTTGAAAGACCTGCGACTCTAATTTGGAACTTTAAGGCGATGCCTTTTAAGCTGAAATTTAGTATACCTCTTTCCACTTCATGTTCTCCTGATATATTGGCCAAAATCTGGCGAAAATTTTCAGAATGCACAAAATTGGGCTTTGTATTAGGAGAACATGCCGTCGAAAGAGATGGCACAAAGTAACGTCTCCGGAGAGCAAATCAAAGAGCGAGAAGAGGCGCAGGTGTTTCGAGACAGTGACTGTTTAACGAAGAGACGCAGAATTTTCGAACGCCTCTTGAAAGGCCTGCGCCTCTTATTTGCAACTTTAAGGCGATGCCTTTAAAGCTGAAATTTAGTATACCTCTTTCCACTTCATGTTCTCCTGATATATTGGCCAAAATCTGGCGAAAATTTTCAGAATGCACAAAATTGGGCTTTGTAACAGGAGAACATGCCGTCGAAAGCGATGGCACAAAGTAACGTCTCCGGAGAGCAAATCAAAGAGCGAGAAGAGGCGCAGATGTTTCGAGACAGTGATTGTTTAACGAAGAGACGCAGAATTTTCGAACGCCTCTTGCAAGGCCTGCGCCTCTTATTTGCAACTTTAAGGCGATGCCTTTGAAGCTGAAATTTAGTATACCTCTTTCCACTTCATGGTCTCCTGATATATTGGCCAAAATCTGGCAAAAATTTTCAGAATGCACAAAATTGGGCTTTGTAATAGGAGAACATGCCGTCGAAAGAGATGGAACAAAGTAACGTCTCCGGAGAGCAAATCAAAGAGCGAGAAGTGGCGCAGATATTTCGAGACAGTGACTGTTTAACGAAGACACGCAGAATTTTCGAACGCCTCTTGAAAGGCCTGCGCCTCTTATTTGCAACTTTAAGGCGATGCCTTTGAAGCTGAAATTTAGTATACCTCTTTCGACTTCATGTTCTCCTGATATATTGGCCAAAATCTGGCGAAAATTTCGAGAATACACAAAATTGAGCTTTGTAACAGGACAACATGCCGTTGAAAGAGATGGAACAAAGTAACGTCTCTGGAGAGCAAATCAAAGAGCGAGAAGTGGCGCAGGTGTTTCGAGACAGTGATTGTTTAACAGCGAGACGCAGAATTTTCGAACGCCTCTTGAAAGACCTGCGCCTCTTATTTGCAACTTTAAGGCGATGCCTTTTAAGCTGAAATTTAGTATACCTCTTTCCACTTCATTTTCTCCTGATATATTGGCCAAAATCTGGCGAAAATTTTCAGAATGCACAAAATTGGGCTTTGTAATAGGAGAACATGCCGTCGAAAGAGATGGAACAAAGTAACGTCTCTGGAGAGCAAATCAAAGAGCGAGAAGTGGCGCAGGTGTTTCGAGACAGTGATTGTTAAACAACGAGACGCAGAATTTTCGAACGCCTCTTGAAAGACCTGCGACTCTAATTTGGAACTTTAAGGCGATGCCTTTGAAGCTGAAATTTAGTATACCTCTTTCCACTTCATGTTCTCCTGATATATTGGCCAAAATCTGGCGAAAATTTTCAGAATGCACAAAATTGGGCTTTGTAATAGGAGAACATGCCGTCGAAAGAGATGGAACAAAGTAACGTCTCTGGAGAGCAAATCAAAGAGCGAGAAGTGGCGCAGGTGTTTCGAGACAGTGATTGTTAAACAACGAGACGCAGAATTTTCGAACGCCTCTTGAAAGACCTGCGACTCTAATTTGCAACTTTAAGGCGATGCCTTTTAAGCTGAAATTTAGTATACCTCTTTCCACTTCATGTTCTCCTGATATATTGGCCAAAATCTGGCGAAAATTTTCAGAATGCACAAAATTGGGCTTTGTATTAGGAGAACATGCCGTCGAAAGAGATGGCACAAAGTAACGTCTCCGGAGAGCAAATCAAAGAGCGAGAAGAGGCGCAGGTGTTTCGAGACAGTGACTGTTTAACGAAGAGACGCAGAATTTTCGAACGCCTCTTGAAAGGCCTGCGCCTCTTATTTGCAACATTAAGGCGATGCCTTTAAAGCTGAAAATTAGTATACCTCTTTCCACTTCATGTTCTCCTGATATATTGGCCAAAATCTGGCGAAAATTTTCAGAATGCACAAAATTGGGCTTTGTAACAGGAGAACATGCCGTCGAAAGCAATGGCACAAAGTAACGTCTCCGGAGAGCAAATCAAAGAGCGAGAAGAGGCGCAGATGTTTCGAGACAGTGATTGTTTAACGAAGAGACGCAGAATTTTCGAACGCCTCTTGCAAGGCCTGCGCCTCTTATTTGCAACTTTAAGGCGATGCCTTTGAAGCTGAAATTTAGTATACCTCTTTCCACTTCATGGTCTCCTGATATATTGGCCAAAATCTGGCAAAAATTTTCAGAATGCACAAAATTGGGCTTTGTAATAGGAGAACATGCCGTCGAAAGAGATGGAACAAAGTAACGTCTCCGGAGAGCAAATCAAAGAGCGAGAAGTGGCGCAGATATTTCGAGACAGTGACTGTTTAACGAAGACACGCAGAATTTTCGAACGCCTCTTGAAAGGCCTGCGCCTCTTATTTGCAACTTTATGGCGATGCCTTTGAAGCTGAAATTTAGTATACCTCTTTCGACTTCATGTTCTCCTGATATATTGGCCAAAATCTGGCGAAAATTTTCAGAATGCACAAAATTGGGCTTTGTAACAGGAGAACATGCCGTCGAAAGCGATGGCACAAAGTAACGTCTCCGGAGAGCAAATCAAAGAGCGAGAAGAGGCGCAGATGTTTCGAGACAGTGATTGTTTAACGAAGAGACGCAGAATTTTCGAACGCCTCTTGCAAGGCCTGCGCCTCTTATTTGCAACTTTAAGGCGATGCCTTTGAAGCTGAAATTTAGTATACCTCTTTCCACTTCATGGTCTCCTGATATATTGGCCAAAATCTGGCAAAAATTTTCAGAATGCACAAAATTGGGCTTTGTAATAGGAGAACATGCCGTCGAAAGAGATGGAACAAAGTAACGTCTCCGGAGAGCAAATCAAAGAGCGAGAAGTGGCGCAGATATTTCGAGACAGTGACTGTTTAACGAAGACACGCAGAATTTTCGAACGCCTCTTGAAAGGCCTGCGCCTCTTATTTGCAACTTTAAGGCGATGCCTTTGAAGCTGAAATTTAGTATACCTCTTTCGACTTCATGTTCTCCTGATATATTGGCCAAAATCTGGCGAAAATTTCGAGAATACACAAAATTGAGCTTTGTAACAGGACAACATGCCGTTGAAAGAGATGGAACAAAGTAACGTCTCTGGAGAGCAAATCAAAGAGCGAGAAGTGGCGCAGGTGTTTCGAGACAGTGATTGTTTAACAGCGAGACGCAGAATTTTCGAACGCCTCTTGAAAGACCTGCGCCTCTTATTTGCAACTTTAAGGCGATGCCTTTTAAGCTGAAATTTAGTATACCTCTTTCCACTTCATTTTCTCCTGATATATTGGCCAAAATCTGGCGAAAATTTTCAGAATGCACAAAATTGGGCTTTGTAATAGGAGAACATGCCGTCGAAAGAGATGGAACAAAGTAACGTCTCTGGAGAGCAAATCAAAGAGCGAGAAGTGGCGCAGGTGTTTCGAGACAGTGATTGTTAAACAACGAGACGCAGAATTTTCGAACGCCTCTTGAAAGACCTGCGACTCTAATTTGGAACTTTAAGGCGATGCCTTTGAAGCTGAAATTTAGTATACCTCTTTCCACTTCATGTTCTCCTGATATATTGGCCAAAATCTGGCGAAAATTTTCAGAATGCACAAAATTGGGCTTTGTAATAGGAGAACATGCCGTCGAAAGAGATGGAACAAAGTAACGTCTCTGGAGAGCAAATCAAAGAGCGAGAAGTGGCGCAGGTGTTTCGAGACAGTGATTGTTAAACAACGAGACGCAGAATTTTCGAACGCCTCTTGAAAGACCTGCGACTCTAATTTGCAACTTTAAGGCGATGCCTTTTAAGCTGAAATTTAGTATACCTCTTTCCACTTCATGTTCTCCTGATATATTGGCCAAAATCTGGCGAAAATTTTCAGAATGCACAAAATTGGGCTTTGTATTAGGAGAACATGCCGTCGAAAGAGATGGCACAAAGTAACGTCTCCGGAGAGCAAATCAAAGAGCGAGAAGAGGCGCAGGTGTTTCGAGACAGTGACTGTTTAACGAAGAGACGCAGAATTTTCGAACGCCTCTTGAAAGGCCTGCGCCTCTTATTTGCAACATTAAGGCGATGCCTTTAAAGCTGAAAATTAGTATACCTCTTTCCACTTCATGTTCTCCTGATATATTGGCCAAAATCTGGCGAAAATTTTCAGAATGCACAAAATTGGGCTTTGTAACAGGAGAACATGCCGTCGAAAGCAATGGCACAAAGTAACGTCTCCGGAGAGCAAATCAAAGAGCGAGAAGAGGCGCAGATGTTTCGAGACAGTGATTGTTTAACGAAGAGACGCAGAATTTTCGAACGCCTCTTGCAAGGCCTGCGCCTCTTATTTGCAACTTTAAGGCGATGCCTTTGAAGCTGAAATTTAGTATACCTCTTTCCACTTCATGGTCTCCTGATATATTGGCCAAAATCTGGCAAAAATTTTCAGAATGCACAAAATTGGGCTTTGTAATAGGAGAACATGCCGTCGAAAGAGATGGAACAAAGTAACGTCTCCGGAGAGCAAATCAAAGAGCGAGAAGTGGCGCAGATATTTCGAGACAGTGACTGTTTAACGAAGACACGCAGAATTTTCGAACGCCTCTTGAAAGGCCTGCGCCTCTTATTTGCAACTTTATGGCGATGCCTTTGAAGCTGAAATTTAGTATACCTCTTTCGACTTCATGTTCTCCTGATATATTGGCCAAAATCTGGCGAAAATTTCGAGAATACACAAAATTGAGCTTTGTAACAGGAGAACATGCCGTCGAAAGAGATGGAACAAAGTAACGTCTCTGGAGAGCAAATCAAAGAGCGAGAAGTGGCGCAGGTGTTTCGAGACAGTGATTGTTTAACAACGAGACGCAGAATTTTCGAACGCCTCTTGAAAGACCTGCGCCTCTTATTTGCAACTTTAAGGCGATGCCTTTGAAGCTGAAATTTAGTATACCTCTTTCCACTTCATTTTCTCCTGATATATTGGCCAAAATCTCGCGAAAATTTTCAGAATGCACAAAATTGGGCTTTGTAACAGGAGAACATGCCGTCGAAAGAGATGGAACAAAGTAACGTCTCTGGAGAGCAAATCAAAGAGCGAGAAGTGGCGCAGGTGTTTCGAGACAGTGATTGTTTAACAACGAGACGCAGAATTTTCGAACGCCTCTTGAAAGACCTGCGCCTCTTATTTGCAACTTTAAGGCGATGCCTTTTATGCTGAAATTTAGTATACCTCTTTCCACTTCATTTTCTCCTGATATATTGGCCAAAATCTGGCGAAAATTTTCAGAATGCACAAAATTGGGCTTTGTAACAGGAGAACATGCCGTCGAAAGAGATGGAACAAAGTAACGTCTCTGGAGAGCAAATCAAAGAGCGAGAAGTGGCGCAGGTGTTTCGAGACAGTGATTGTTAAACAACGAGACGCAGAATTTTCGAACGCCTCTTGAAAGACCTGCGACTCTAATTTGCAACTTTAAGGCGATGCCTTTTAAGCTGAAATTTAGTATACCTCTTTCACTTCATGTTCTCCTGATATATTGGCCAAAATCTGGCGAAAATTTTCAGAATGCACAAAATTGGGCTTTGTATTAGGAGAACATGCCGTCGAAAGAGATGGCACAAAGTAACGTCTCCGGAGAGCAAATCAAAGAGCGAGAAGAGGCGCAGGTGTTTCGAGACAGTGACTGTTTAACGAAGAGACGCAGAATTTTCGAACGCCTCTTGAAAGGCCTGCGCCTCTTATTTGCAACTTTAAGGCGATGCCTTTAAAGCTGAAATTTAGTATACCTCTTTCCACTTCATGTTCTCCTGATATATTGGCCAAAATCTGGCGAAAATTTTCAGAATGCACAAAATTGGGCTTTGTAACAGGAGAACATGCCGTCGAAAGCGATGGCACAAAGTAACGTCTCCGGAGAGCAAATCAAAGAGCGAGAAGAGGCGCAGATGTTTCGAGACAGTGATTGTTTAACGAAGAGACGCAGAATTTTCGAACGCCTCTTGCAAGGCCTGCGCCTCTTATTTGCAACTTTAAGGCGATGCCTTTGAAGCTGAAATTTAGTATACCTCTTTCCACTTCATGGTCTCCTGATATATTGGCCAAAATCTGGCAAAAATTTTCAGAATGCACAAAATTGGGCTTTGTAATAGGAGAACATGCCGTCGAAAGAGATGGAACAAAGTAACGTCTCCGGAGAGCAAATCAAAGAGCGAGAAGTGGCGCAGATATTTCGAGACAGTGACTGTTTAACGAAGACACGCAGAATTTTCGAACGCCTCTTGAAAGGCCTGCGCCTCTTATTTGCAACTTTAAGGCGATGCCTTTGAAGCTGAAATTTAGTATACCTCTTTCGACTTCATGTTCTCCTGATATATTGGCCAAAATCTGGCGAAAATTTCGAGAATACACAAAATTGAGCTTTGTAACAGGACAACATGCCGTTGAAAGAGATGGAACAAAGTAACGTCTCTGGAGAGCAAATCAAAGAGCGAGAAGTGGCGCAGGTGTTTCGAGACAGTGATTGTTTAACAGCGAGACGCAGAATTTTCGAACGCCTCTTGAAAGACCTGCGCCTCTTATTTGCAACTTTAAGGCGATGCCTTTTAAGCTGAAATTTAGTATACCTCTTTCCACTTCATTTTCTCCTGATATATTGGCCAAAATCTGGCGAAAATTTTCAGAATGCACAAAATTGGGCTTTGTAATAGGAGAACATGCCGTCGAAAGAGATGGAACAAAGTAACGTCTCTGGAGAGCAAATCAAAGAGCGAGAAGTGGCGCAGGTGTTTCGAGACAGTGATTGTTAAACAACGAGACGCAGAATTTTCGAACGCCTCTTGAAAGACCTGCGACTCTAATTTGGAACTATAAGGCGATGCCTTTTAAGCTGAAATTTAGTATACCTCTTTCCACTTCATGTTCTCCTGATATATTGGCCAAAATCTGGCGAAAATTTTCAGAATGCACAAAATTGGGCTTTGTATTAGGAGAACATGCCGTCGAAAGAGATGGCACAAAGTAACGTCTCCGGAGAGCAAATCAAAGAGCGAGAAGAGGCGCAGGTGTTTCGAGACAGTGACTGTTTAACGAAGAGACGCAGAATTTTCGAACGCCTCTTGAAAGGCCTGCGCCTCTTATTTGCAACATTAAGGCGATGCCTTTAAAGCTGAAATTTAGTATACCTCTTTCCACTTCATGTTCTCCTGATATATTGGCCAAAATCTGGCGAAAATTTTCAGAATGCACAAAATTGGGCTTTGTAACAGGAGAACATGCCGTCGAAAGCGATGGCACAAAGTAACGTCTCCGGAGAGCAAATCAAAGAGCGAGAAGAGGCGCAGATGTTTCGAGACAGTGATTGTTTAACGAAGAGACGCAGAATTTTCGAACGCCTCTTGCAAGGCCTGCGCCTCTTATTTGCAACTTTAAGGCGATGCCTTTGAAGCTGAAATTTAGTATACCTCTTTCCACTTCATGGTCTCCTGATATATTGGCCAAAATCTGGCAAAAATTTTCAGAATGCACAAAATTGGGCTTTGTAATAGGAGAACATGCCGTCGAAAGAGATGGAACAAAGTAACGTCTCCGGAGAGCAAATCAAAGAGCGAGAAGTGGCGCAGATATTTCGAGACAGTGACTGTTTAACGAAGACACGCAGAATTTTCGAACGCCTCTTGAAAGGCCTGCGCCTCTTATTTGCAACTTTATGGCGATGCCTTTGAAGCTGAAATTTAGTATACCTCTTTCGACTTCATGTTCTCCTGATATATTGGCCAAAATCTGGCGAAAATTTCGAGAATACACAAAATTGAGCTTTGTAACAGGACAACATGCCGTTGAAAGAGATGGAACAAAGTAACGTCTCTGGAGAGCAAATCAAAGAGCGAGAAGTGGCGCAGGTGTTTCGAGACAGTGATTGTTTAACAACGAGACGCAGAATTTTCGAACGCCTCTTGAAAGACCTGCGTCTCTTATTTGCAACTTTAAGGCGATGCCTTTGAAGCTGAAATTTAGTATACCTCTTTCCACTTCATTTTCTCCTGATATATTGGCCAAAATCTCGCGAAAATTTTCAGAATGCACAAAATTGGGCTTTTGTAACAGGAGAACATGCCGTCGAAAGAGATGGAACAAAGTAACGTCTCTGGAGAGCAAATCAAAGAGCGAGAAGTGGCGCAGGTGTTTCGAGACAGTGATTGTTTAACAACGAGACGCAGAATTTTCGAACGCCTCTTGAAAGACCTGCGCCTCTTATTTGCAACTTTAAGGCGATGCCTTTTATGCTGAAATTTAGTATACCTCTTTCCACTTCATTTTCTCCTGATATATTGGCCAAAATCTGGCGAAAATTTTCAGAATGCACAAAATTGGGCTTTGTAACAGGAGAACATGCCGTCGAAAGAGATGGAACAAAGTAACGTCTCTGGAGAGCAAATCAAAGAGCGAGAAGTGGCGCAGGTGTTTCGAGACAGTGATTGTTAAACAACGAGACGCAGAATTTTCGAACGCCTCTTGAAAGACCTGCGACTCTAATTTGCAACTTTAAGGCGATGCCTTTTAAGCTGAAATTTAGTATACCTCTTTCACTTCATGTTCTCCTGATATATTGGCCAAAATCTGGCGAAAATTTTCAGAATGCACAAAATTGGGCTTTGTATTAGGAGAACATGCCGTCGAAAGAGATGGCACAAAGTAACGTCTCCGGAGAGCAAATCAAAGAGCGAGAAGAGGCGCAGGTGTTTCGAGACAGTGACTGTTTAACGAAGAGACGCAGAATTTTCGAACGCCTCTTGAAAGGCCTGCGCCTCTTATTTGCAACTTTAAGGCGATGCCTTTAAAGCTGAAATTTAGTATACCTCTTTCCACTTCATGTTCTCCTGATATATTGGCCAAAATCTGGCGAAAATTTTCAGAATGCACAAAATTGGGCTTTGTAACAGGAGAACATGCCGTCGAAAGCGATGGCACAAAGTAACGTCTCCGGAGAGCAAATCAAAGAGCGAGAAGAGGCGCAGATGTTTCGAGACAGTGATTGTTTAACGAAGAGACGCAGAATTTTCGAACGCCTCTTGCAAGGCCTGCGCCTCTTATTTGCAACTTTAAGGCGATGCCTTTGAAGCTGAAATTTAGTATACCTCTTTCCACTTCATTTTCTCCTGATATATTGGCCAAAATCTCGCGAAAATTTTCAGAATGCACAAAATTGGGCTTTGTAACAGGAGAACATGCCGTCGAAAGAGATGGAACAAAGTAACGTCTCTGGAGAGCAAATCAAAGAGCGAGAAGTGGCGCAGGTGTTTCGAGACAGTGATTGTTTAACAACGAGACGCAGAATTTTCGAACGCCTCTTGAAAGACCTGCGCCTCTTATTTGCAACTTTAAGGCGATGCCTTTTATGCTGAAATTTAGTATACCTCTTTCCACTTCATTTTCTCCTGATATATTGGCCAAAATCTGGCGAAAATTTTCAGAATGCACAAAATTGGGCTTTGTAACAGGAGAACATGCCGTCGAAAGAGATGGAACAAAGTAACGTCTCTGGAGAGCAAATCAAAGAGCGAGAAGTGGCGCAGGTGTTTCGAGACAGTGATTGTTAAACAACGAGACGCAGAATTTTCGAACGCCTCTTGAAAGACCTGCGACTCTAATTTGCAACTTTAAGGCGATGCCTTTTAAGCTGAAATTTAGTATACCTCTTTCACTTCATGTTCTCCTGATATATTGGCCAAAATCTGGCGAAAATTTTCAGAATGCACAAAATTGGGCTTTGTATTAGGAGAACATGCCGTCGAAAGAGATGGCACAAAGTAACGTCTCCGGAGAGCAAATCAAAGAGCGAGAAGAGGCGCAGGTGTTTCGAGACAGTGACTGTTTAACGAAGAGACGCAGAATTTTCGAACGCCTCTTGAAAGGCCTGCGCCTCTTATTTGCAACTTTAAGGCGATGCCTTTAAAGCTGAAATTTAGTATACCTCTTTCCACTTCATGTTCTCCTGATATATTGGCCAAAATCTGGCGAAAATTTTCAGAATGCACAAAATTGGGCTTTGTAACAGGAGAACATGCCGTCGAAAGCGATGGCACAAAGTAACGTCTCCGGAGAGCAAATCAAAGAGCGAGAAGAGGCGCAGATGTTTCGAGACAGTGATTGTTTAACGAAGAGACGCAGAATTTTCGAACGCCTCTTGCAAGGCCTGCGCCTCTTATTTGCAACTTTAAGGCGATGCCTTTGAAGCTGAAATTTAGTATACCTCTTTCCACTTCATTTTCTCCTGATATATTGGCCAAAATCTCGCGAAAATTTTCAGAATGCACAAAATTGGGCTTTGTAACAGGAGAACATGCCGTCGAAAGAGATGGAACAAAGTAACGTCTCTGGAGAGCAAATCAAAGAGCGAGAAGTGGCGCAGGTGTTTCGAGACAGTGATTGTTTAACAACGAGACGCAGAATTTTCGAACGCCTCTTGAAAGACCTGCGCCTCTTATTTGCAACTTTAAGGCGATGCCTTTTATGCTGAAATTTAGTATACCTCTTTCCACTTCATTTTCTCCTGATATATTGGCCAAAATCTGGCGAAAATTTTCAGAATGCACAAAATTGGGCTTTGTAACAGGAGAACATGCCGTCGAAAGAGATGGAACAAAGTAACGTCTCTGGAGAGCAAATCAAAGAGCGAGAAGTGGCGCAGGTGTTTCGAGACAGTGATTGTTAAACAACGAGACGCAGAATTTTCGAACGCCTCTTGAAAGACCTGCGACTCTAATTTGCAACTTTAAGGCGATGCCTTTTAAGCTGAAATTTAGTATACCTCTTTCACTTCATGTTCTCCTGATATATTGGCCAAAATCTGGCGAAAATTTTCAGAATGCACAAAATTGGGCTTTGTATTAGGAGAACATGCCGTCGAAAGAGATGGCACAAAGTAACGTCTCCGGAGAGCAAATCAAAGAGCGAGAAGAGGCGCAGGTGTTTCGAGACAGTGACTGTTTAACGAAGAGACGCAGAATTTTCGAACGCCTCTTGAAAGGCCTGCGCCTCTTATTTGCAACTTTAAGGCGATGCGTTTAAAGCTGAAATTTAGTATACCTCTTTCCACTTCATGTTCTCCTGATATATTGGCCAAAATCTGGCGAAAATTTTCAGAATGCACAAAATTGGGCTTTGTAACAGGAGAACATGCCGTCGAAAGCGATGGCACAAAGTAACGTCTCCGGAGAGCAAATCAAAGAGCGAGAAGAGGCGCAGATGTTTCGAGACAGTGATTGTTTAACGAAGAGACGCAGAATTTTCGAACGCCTCTTGCAAGGCCTGCGCCTCTTATTTGCAACTTTAAGGCGATGCCTTTGAAGCTGAAATTTAGTATACCTCTTTCCACTTCATGGTCTCCTGATATATTGGCCAAAATCTGGCAAAAATTTTCAGAATGCACAAAATTGGGCTTTGTAATAGGAGAACATGCCGTCGAAAGAGATGGAACAAAGTAACGTCTCCGGAGAGCAAATCAAAGAGCGAGAAGTGGCGCAGATATTTCGAGACAGTGACTGTTTTAACGAAGACACGCAGAATTTTCGAACGCCTCTTGAAAGGCCTGCGCCTCTTATTTGCAACTTTAAGGCGATGCCTTTGAAGCTGAAATTTAGTATACCTCTTTCGACTTCATGTTCTCCTGATATATTGGCCAAAATCTGGCGAAAATTTCGAGAATACACAAAATTGAGCTTTGTAACAGGACAACATGCCGTTGAAAGAGATGGAACAAAGTAACGTCTCTGGAGAGCAAATCAAAGAGCGAGAAGTGGCGCAGGTGTTTCGAGACAGTGATTGTTTAACAGCGAGACGCAGAATTTTCGAACGCCTCTTGAAAGACCTGCGCCTCTTATTTGCAACTTTAAGGCGATGCCTTTTAAGCTGAAATTTAGTATACCTCTTTCCACTTCATTTTCTCCTGATATATTGGCCAAAATCTGGCGAAAATTTTCAGAATGCACAAAATTGGGCTTTGTAATAGGAGAACATGCCGTCGAAAGAGATGGAACAAAGTAACGTCTCTGGAGAGCAAATCAAAGAGCGAGAAGTGGCGCAGGTGTTTCGAGACAGTGATTGTTAAACAACGAGACGCAGAATTTTCGAACGCCTCTTGAAAGACCTGCGACTCTAATTTGGAACTTTAAGGCGATGCCTTTTAAGCTGAAATTTAGTATACCTCTTTCCACTTCATGTTCTCCTGATATATTGGCCAAAATCTGGCGAAAATTTTCAGAATGCACAAAATTGGGCTTTGTATTAGGAGAACATGCCGTCGAAAGAGATGGCACAAAG
>NW_027486553.1:0-21914 GCF_050908995.1 Andrena cerasifolii | reverse complement strand
GTTTTACTCGTTTTACTCGTTTTGCTCGTTTTACTCGTTTTACTCGTTTTACTAGTTTTACTCGTTTTACTCGTTTTACGCGTTTTACTCGTTTTACTCGTTTTACTCGCTTTAATCGCTTTACTCGTTTTACTCGTTTTACTCGTTTTACTCGTTTTACTAGTTTTGCTCGTTTTGCTCGTTTTACTCGTTTTGCTCGTTTTGCTCGTTTTGCTCGTTTTACTCGTTTTACTAGTTTTGCTCGTTTTGCTCGTTTTACTCGATTTACTCGTTTTACTCGTTTTACTCGTTTTACTCGTTTTAATCGTTTTACTCGTATTACTCGTTTTACTGGTTTTACTCGTTTTACTCGTTTTGCTCGTTTTACACGTATTACTCGTTTTACTCGTTTTACTCGTTTTACTCGTTTTACTCGTTTTACTCGTTTTACTCGTTTTACTCGTTTTACTCGTTTTACTCGTTTTACTCGTTTTACTCGTTTTACTCGTTTTACTCGTTTTTCTCGTTTTTCTCGTTTCACTCGTTTCACTCGTTTCACTCGTTTCACTCGTTTCACTCGTTTTACTCGTTTTATTCGTTTGACTCGTTTTACTCGTTTTACTCGTTTGACTCGCTTTACTCGTTTTACTCGTTTTACTCGTTTTACTCGTTTTACTCGTTTTACTCGTTTTACTCGTTTTACTCGTTTTACTCGTTTTACTAGTTTTGCTCGTTTTGCTCGTTTTACTCGATTTACTCGTTTTACTCGTTTTACTCGTTTTAATCGTTTTACTCGTATTACTCGTTTTACTGGTTTTACTGGTTTTACTCGTTTTACTCGTTTTACTCGTTTTACTCGTTTTACTCGTTTTACTCGTTTTACTCGTTTTACTCGTTTCACTCGTTTCACTCGTTTGACTCGTTTTACTCGTTTTACTCGTTTTACTCGTTTTACTCGTTTTACTCGTTTTACTCGTTTTACTCGTTTTACTCGTTTTACTCGTTTTACTCGTTTTACTCGTTTCACTCGTTTTACTCGTTTTACTCGTTCTGCTCGTTTTACTCGTTCTGCTCGTTTTGCTCGTTTTGCTCGTTTTGCTCGTTTTGCTCGTTTTACTGGATTTACTCGTTTTGCTCGTTTTGCTCGTTTTGCTCGTTTTGCTCGTTTTACTCGTTTTACTCGTTTTAATCGTTTTACTCGTATTACTGGTTTTACTGGTTTTACTCGTTTTACTCGTTTTACTCGTTTTACTCGTTTTACTCGTTTTACTCGTTTTACTCGTTTTACTCGTTTCACTCGTTTCACTCGTTTTACTCGTTTTACTCGTTTTACTAGTTTTACTCGTTTTGCTCGTTTTGCTCGTTTTGCTCGTTTTGCTCGTTTTACTCGTTTTGCTCGTTTTACTCCTTTTACTCGTTTTACTCGTTTTACTCGATTTACTCGTTTTACACGTTTTACTCGTTTTACTAGTTTTGCTCGTTTTGCTCGTTTTACTCGTTTTACTCGTTTTACCTCGTTTTACTCGTTTTACTAGTTTTGCTCGTTTTACTCGTTTTACTCGTTTTTCTCGTTTTGCTCGTTTTACACGTTTTGCTCGTTTTACTCGTTTTACTAGTTTTACTCGTTTTACTCGTTTTACTCGTTTTACTCGTTTTACTCGTTTTACTCGTTTTACTCGTTTTATTCGTTTTACTCGTTTTACTCGTTTTACTCGTTTTACTCGTTTTACTCGTTTTGCTCGTTTTGCTCGTTTTGCTCGTTTTGCTCGTTTTGCTCGTTTTACTCGTTTTACTCGTTTTACTAGTTTTACTCGTTTTACTCGTTTTACTCGTTTTACTCGTTTTACTCGCTTTACTCGTTTTACTCGTTTTACTCGTTTTACTCGTTTTACTAGTTTTGCTCGTTTTGCTCGTTTTACTCGTTTTACTCGTTTTACTAGTTTTGCTCGTTTTGCTCGTTTTACTCGTTTTGCTCGTTTTGCTCGTTTTACTCGTTTTACTCGTTTTACTCGATTTACTCGTTTTACTCGTTTTACTCGTTTTACTCGTTTTACTCGTTTTACTAGTTTTGCTCGTTTTGCTCGTTTTACTCGTTTTACTCGTTTTACTCGTTTTACTCGTTTTGCTCGTTTTGCTCGTTTTACTCGTTTTACTCGTTTTGCTCGTTTTACTCGTTTTACTCGTTTTACTAGTTTTACTCGTTTTACTCGTTTTACGCGTTTTACTCGTTTTACTCGTTTTACTCGCTTTAATCGCTTTACTCGTTTTACTCGTTTTACTCGTTTTACTCGTTTTACTAGTTTTGCTCGTTTTGCTCGTTTTACTCGTTTTGCTCGTTTTACTCGTTTTACTCGTTTTACTAGTTTTACTCGTTTTACTCGTTTTACGCGTTTTACTCGTTTTACTCGTTTTACTCGCTTTAATCGCTTTACTCGTTTTACTCGTTTTACTCGTTTTACTCGTTTTACTCGTTTTACTCGTTTTACTCGTTCTGCTCGTTTTGCTCGTTATGCTCGTTTTGCTCGTTTTGCTCGTTTTACTCGATTTACTCGTTTTACTCGTTTTACTCGTTTTACTCGTTTTACTCGTTTTACTCGTTTTGCTCGTTTTGCTCGTTTTACTCGATTTACTCGATTTACTCGTTTTACTCGTTTTACTCGTTTTACTCGTTTTACTCGTTTTACTCGTTTTACTCGTTTTACTAGTTTTGCTCGTTTTGCTCGTTTTGCTCGTTTTACTCGTTTTACTCGTTTTACTCGTTTTACTCGTTTTACTCGTTTTACTCGTTTTACTCGTTTTGCTCGTTTTACTCGTTTTACTCGTTTTACTCGTTTTACTAGTTTTGCTCGTTTTACTCGTTTTACTCGTTTTACTAGTTTTGCTCGTTTTGCTCGTTTTGCTCGTTTTACTCGTTTTACTCGTTTTACTAGTTTTGCTCGTTTTGCTCGTTTTGCTCGTTTTGCTCGTTTTGCTCGTTTTCCTCGTTTTGCTCGTTTTGCTCGATTTGCTCGATTTACTCGATTTACTCGTTTTACTCGTTTTACTCGTTTTACTCGTTTTACTCGTTTTACTCGTTTTACTCGTTTTACTCGTTTTACTCGTTTTGCTCGTTTTGCTCGTTTTGCTCGTTTTGCTCGTTTTGCTCGTTTTGCTCGTTTTACTAGTTTTACTAGTTTTGCTCGTTTTGCTCGTTTTACTCGATTTACTCGTTTTACTCGTTTTACTCGTTTTAATCGTTTTACTCGTATTACTCGTTTTACTGGTTTTACTCGTTTTACTCGTTTTACTCGTTTTACTCGTTTTACTCGTTTTACTCGATTTACTCGTTTTACTCGTTTTACTCGTTTTACTCGTTTTACTCGTTTTACTCGTTTTGCTCGTTTTGCTCGTTTTACTCGATTTACTCGATTTACTCGTTTTACTCGTTTTACTCGTTTTACTCGTTTTACTCGTTTTACTCGTTTTACTCGTTTTACTAGTTTTGCTCGTTTTGCTCGTTTTGCTCGTTTTACTCGTTTTACTCGTTTTACTCGTTTTACTCGTTTTACTCGTTTTACTCGTTTTGCTCGTTTTACTCGTTTTACTCGTTTTACTCGTTTTACTAGTTTTGCTCGTTTTACTCGTTTTACTCGTTTTACTAGTTTTGCTCGTTTTGCTCGTTTTGCTCGTTTTACTCGTTTTACTCGTTTTACTAGTTTTGCTCGTTTTGCTCGTTTTGCTCGTTTTGCTCGTTTTGCTCGTTTTCCTCGTTTTGCTCGTTTTGCTCGATTTGCTCGATTTACTCGATTTACTCGTTTTACTCGTTTTACTCGTTTTACTCGTTTTACTCGTTTTACTCGTTTTACTCGTTTTACTCGTTTTACTCGTTTTGCTCGTTTTGCTCGTTTTGCTCGTTTTGCTCGTTTTGCTCGTTTTACTAGTTTTACTAGTTTTGCTCGTTTTGCTCGTTTTACTCGATTTACTCGTTTTACTCGTTTTACTCGTTTTAATCGTTTTACTCGTATTACTCGTTTTACTGGTTTTACTCGTTTTACTCGTTTTACTCGTTTTACTCGTTTTACTCGTTTTACTCGTTTTACTCGTTTTACTCGTTTTACTCGTTTCACTCGTTTCACTCGTTTGACTCGTTTTACTCGTTTTACTCGTTTGACTCGTTTTACTCGTTTTACTCGTTTGACTCCTTTTACTCGTTTTACTCGTTTTACTCGTTTTACTCGTTTTACTCGTTTTACTCGTTTTACTCGTTTTACTCGTTTTACTCGTTTTACTCGTTTTACTCGTTCTGCTCGTTTTACTCGTTTTACTCGTTCTGCTCGTTCTGCTCGTTTTGCTCGTTTTACTCGTTTTGCTCGTTTTGCTCGTTTTACTCGATTTACTCGATTTACTCGTTTTACTCGTTTTACTCGTTTTACTCGTTTTACTCGTTTTACTCGTTTTACTCGTTTTACTCGTTTTACTCGTTTTACTCGTTTTACTCGTTTTACTCGTTTCACTCGTTTTACTCGTTCTGCTCGTTCTGCTCGTTTTACTCGTTCTGCTCGTTTTGCTCGTTTGCTCGTTTTGCTCGTTTTGCTCGTTTTACTGGATTTACTCGTTTTGCTCGTTTTGCTCGTTTTGCTCGTTTTGCTCGTTTTACTCGTTTTACTCGTTTTGCTCGTTTTACACGTATTACTCGTTTTACTCGTTTTACTCGTTTTGCTCGTTTTACACGTATTACTCGTTTTACTCGTTTTACTCGTTTGACTCGTTTTACTCGTTTTACTCGTTTTACTCGTTTTGCTCGTTTGCTCGTTTTGCTCGTTTTGCTCGTTTTGCTCGTTTTGCTCGTTTTGCTCGTTTTGCTCGTTTTGCTCGTTTTGCTCGTTTTGCTCGATTTACTCGTTTTACTCGTTTTACTCGTTTTGCTCGTTTTACTCGTTTTGCTCGTTTTGCTCGTTTTGCTCGTTTTGCTCGTTTTGCTCGTTTTGCTCGTTTTGCTCGTTTTGCTCGTTTTGCTCGTTTTACTCGTTTTACTCGTTTTACTCGTTTTACTCGTTTTACTCGTTTTACTCGTTTTACTCGTTTTACTCGTTTTACTCGTTTTACTAGTTTTGCTCGTTTTGCTCGTTTTGCTCGTTTTGCTCGTTTTGCTCGTTTTGCTCGTTTTACTCGTTTTGCTCGTTTTGCTCGTTTTGCTCGTTTTGCTCGTTTTGCTCGTTTTGCTCGTTTTACTCGTTCTGCTCGTTCTGCTCGTTCTGCTCGTTCTGCTCGTTTTGCTCGTTTTGCTCGTTTTACTCGTTTTACTCGTTTTGCTCGTTTTGCTCGTTTTGCTCGTTTTGCTCGTTTTGCTCGTTTTGCTCGTTTTGCTCGTTTTGCTCGTTTTGCTCGTTTTGCTCGTTTTGCTCGTTTTGCTCGTTTTGCTCGTTTTGCTCGTTTTGCTCGTTTTACTCGTTTTACTCGTTTTACTCGTTTTACTCGTTTTACTCGTTTTACTCGTTTTACTCGTTTTACTCGTTTTACTCGTTTTGCTCGTTTTGCTCGTTTTGCTCGTTTTGCTCGTTTTACTCGTTTTACTCGTTTTACTCGTTTTACTCGTTTTACTCGTTTTGCTCGTTTTGCTCGTTTTGCTCGTTTTGCTCGTTTTGCTCGTTTTGCTCGTTTTGCTCGTTTTGCTCGTTTTGCTCGTTTTGCTCGTTTTGCTCGTTTTACTCGTTTTACTCGTTTTACTCGTTTTACTCGTTCTGCTCGTTCTGCTCGTTCTGCTCGTTCTGCTCGTTCTGCTCGTTTTGCTCGTTTTGCTCGTTTTACTCGTTTTACTCGTTTTACTCGATTTACTCGTTTTACTCGTTTTGCTCGTTTTGCTCGTTTTGCTCGTTTTACTAGTTTTACTAGTTTTACTAGTTTTACTCGTTTTACTCGTTTCACTCGTTTCACTCGTTTTACTCGTTTTACTCGTTCTGCTCGTTCTGCTCGTTTTGCTCGTTTTGCTCGTTTTGCTCGTTTTGCTCGTTTTGCTCGTTTTGCTCGTTTTGCTCGTTTTACTCGTTTTACTCGTTTTCCTCGTTTTGTTCGTTTTACTCGTTTTGCTCGTTTTGCTCGTTTTACTCGTTTTACTCGTTTTACTCGTTTTACTCGTTTTACTCGTTTTACTCGATTTACTCGTTTTACACGTTTTACACGTTTTACTCGTTTTACTCGTTTTACTCGTTTTACTCGTTTTACTAGTTTTGCTCGTTTTACTCGTTTTACTCGTTTTACTAGTTTTGCTCGTTTTGCTCGTTTTGCTCGTTTTGCTCGTTTTGCTCGTTTTACTCGTTTTGCTAGTTTTACTCGTTTTACTCGTTTTACTCGTTTTACTCGTTTTACTCGTTTTACTCGTTTTACTCGTTTTACTCGTTTTACTCGTTTTACTCGTTTTACTCGTTTTACTCGTTTTACTCGTTTTACTCGTTTTTCTCGTTTTACTCGTTTTACTCGTTTCACTCGTTTCACTCGTTTTACTCGTTTTGCTCGTTTTACTCGTTTTACTCGTTTGACTCGTTTGACTCGTTTTACTCGTTTTACTCGTTTTACTAGTTTTGCTCGTTTTGCTCGTTTTGCTCGTTTTGCTCGTTTTACTAGTTTTGCTCGTTTTGCTCGTTTTGCTCGTTTTGCTCGTTTTGCTCGTTTTACTCGTTTTACACGTTTTGCTCGTTTTGCTCGTTTTGCTCGTTTTGCTCGTTTTGCTCGTTTTGCTCGTTTTGCTCGTTTTGCTCGTTTTACTAGTTTTGCTCGTTTTGCTCGTTTTGCTCGTTTTGCTCGTTTTGCTCGTTTTGCTCGTTTTGCTCGTTTTGCTCGTTTTGCTCGTTTTACTCGTTTTACTCGTTTTACTCGTTTTACTCGTTTTACTCGTTTTACTCGTTTTACTCGTTTTACTCGTTTTACTAGTTTTGCTCGTTTTGCTCGTTTTGCTCGTTTTGCTCGTTTTGCTCGTTTTACTCGTTTTGCTCGTTTTACTCGTTTTACTCGTTTTACTCGTTTTGCTCGTTTTGCTCGTTTTGCTCGTTTTGCTCGTTTTGCTCGTTTTGCTCGTTTTACTCGTTTTACTCGTTTTACTAGTTTTGCTCGTTTTGCTCGTTTTGCTCGTTTTACTCGTTTTACTAGTTTTACTAGTTTCACTAGTTTCACTCGTTTCACTCGTTTTACTCGTTTTACTCGTTCTGCTCGTTCTGCTCGTTTTGCTCGTTTTACTCGTTTTACTCGATTTACTCGTTTTACTCGTTTTACTCGTTTTGCTCGTTTTGCTCGTTTTGCTCGTTTTGCTCGTTTTGCTCGTTTTGCTCGTTTTGCTCGTTTTGCTCGTTTTACTCGTTTTACTCGATTTACTCGTTTTGCTCGTTTTGCTCGTTTTACTCGTTTTACTAGTTTTACTAGTTTTGCTCGTTTTGCTCGTTTTACTCGTTTTACTCGTTTTACTCGTTTTACTCGTTTTACTCGTTTTACTCGTTTTACTCGTTTTACTCGTTTTACTCGTTTTACTCGTTTTTCTCGTTTTACTCGTTTTACTCGTTTTACTCGTTTTACTCGTTTTACTCGTTTTACTAGTTTTACTCGTTTTACTCGTTTTGCTCGTTTTACTCGTTTTACGCGTTTTACTCGTTTTACTCGTTTTACTCGTTTTACTCGTTTTACTCGTTTTACTCGTTTTACTCGTTTTACTCGTTTTACTCGTTTTACTCGTTTTACTCGTTTTACTCGTTTTACTCGTTTTACTCGTTTTACTCGTTTTACTCGTTTTACTCGTTTTACTCGTTTTACTCGTTTTACTCGTTTTACTCGTTTTACTCGTTTTACTCGTTTTACTCGTTTTACTCGTTTTACTCGTTTTACTCGTTGTAACGTCCCACGATTTTTCGCGCGTTTCCTATTCCCAATTCCACTAGTAAACCTCAAAATCACTCCACTAAAGTCTATCAAACTCAACTCCTACCCCATCTCCTCAATCACCGATCACCTTGATGTTGCACCTTAGCGGTCAACAACACAGGATGATCAATACAAACCTCCACCTCGCTGATGTACCTTAGCGGTCCCCATCACGAGATGATCGTTTCAAAACCCTCTTCGCCTATTCGTCTTACAAGGCACGAATCATTCCCTCCAAAAACAAATTCAAACAAGTCCCTCATTACAAATCCCTCTTAAATCGAGACCAAGTCTCAACCCCCTCTTTACGACTCATGAAGTCCAAGCCACTCTAATAACCCCTTTCCCGTAAAACACCCGAAATCCATTCGATGAGTTGAGTATCTCTTTTCGCAGTCATAAAAACCCCAGAAACCTAATTGCGACGTATATTTGGCGTACGTGACATAAATACGTCTATTAATAGACGTACCGTTTGTAAAAACCCCGGAAGTCCTACTGCGTCTTAAACCGAAATGTGTCAAGGTCTTTACCGCGCGTACCCCACAATACTCCTGTGAAAAGTACATAAATATGAGGTCCTGACAGGCCGAGTGCTCTTTCTTCGACAGAAACCTCTTAGGTAGAAGGCTTTCTTGAAAAGTATATCTTAAAAGTGTTAATATTAAACTCAGTGTTCGACGATCACCGTAAGCCATTTATATTACTTAATATTATTGTGCATATCACCACCATACCATACTATTCAATTATTTCATTTATAACTGCTTATCGCAATCTTACTATTCTATTATTTCGTTTATAACTGCTTATCGCAATCTTACTATTCAATTATTTCGTTTATAACTGCTTATCGCAATCTTACAATTCTATTATTTCATTTATAACTGCTTATCGCAATCTTACTATTCTATTATTTTGTTTATAACTGCTTATCGCAATCTTACTATTCTATTATAACTGCTTATCGCAATCTTATCATATTATTATTATTAACGATCATTATTAAACGACTTATATTGTATCTCATGTCCATATATATATATTAAATGTTATAACCATATTACAAATATTGTGCCAATTCTAAAAGCCCCCTCGCACGATTATAATAACCGATTAACGAAGTTAATAAATCGCTTTGTTTAAAATCTTGCTTCAAGTTGTTTGTGTTCAACCATTAGTTACGAACGTACTAAGATACAAACCAACGAGTCGGCGAAACAGCTGATCGCGGATCGCGAACTAGAGAACAGTGACAGTGTTTACTAACATTCCCTTGCATAGCTGCACGTATAGACGAATTTCTCAAGAAATATTACGAGGAAACTTTTTGTGCCTATGCAACGGTAAATCTGATATTACGTAAACCAAAACAAAGTGCTAACGGGTGTTCCCCAAATACGCTCTAGCCTTTAAACTTCCCTGGTCGACTAGTGTGCTGGATTATAGATTCGCGCCTGGCGTTCCTCCCTGTAAAACGATTAGTGTGCTGGATTATAGATTCGCGCCTGAATTCCTTCAAAATCCTCAGTGTGCTGGATTCAAGATTCGCGCCTGACGTTCCTCTCTTTCAAAACCCTCAGTGTGCTGGATTCAAGATTCGCGCCTGACGTTCCTCTCCTTCCAAACCCTCAGTGTGCTGGATTATAGATTCGCGCCTGAATTCCTTTCAAACCCTCAGTGTGCTGGATTATAGATTCGCGCCTGAATTCCTTTCAAACCCTCAGTGTGCTGGATTCAAGATTCGCGCCTAAGTTCCTTCCAAACCCTCAGTGTGACGGATTTAATATTCGCGCCTGGTCTTCCCCCAAAAATCTCAGAGTGCTGGATTTTAGATTCGCGCCTGTCTTTCTCCTTTCCTAATGTCATCGTTCCCAAAAGACCTCACCCGGGACGTGACACTCGTTTTACTCGTTTTACTCGTTTTACTCGTTTTACTCGTTTTACTCGTTTTACTCGTTTTACTCGTTTTGCTCGTTTTGCTCGTTTTACTCGTTTTACTCGTTTTACTCGTTTTACTAGTTTTGCTCGTTTTGCTCGTTTTACTCGTTTTACTAGTTTTACTAGTTTTGCTCGTTTTACTCGTTTTACTCGTTTTACTCGTTTTACTCGATTTACTCGTTTTACTCGTTTTACTCGTTTTACTAGTGTCACGTCCCGGGTGAAGGTCTTTTTTAGGGGAATGACATAGTTGGGGTAGATCGGGAGGAAGCCTTGGCACGAAAACCAGTTTCGCGACACAAGGCTAGTTGGGGGAGTTTAGGCACGAAAACCAGCTTCGCGGCACTAAGCAGGATAGGACTTTGGCACGAAAACTAGTTTCGCGGCACAAAGGGAGGCAGGAGTTAGGCACGAAAACAAGTTTCGCGGCACTAGGAACGATGGGAGTTAGGCACGAAAACAGGTTTCGCGGCACTAGGAACGATGGGAGTTAGGCACGAAAACAGGTTTCGCGGCACTAGGCACGATGGGAGTTAGGCACGAAAACAAGTTTCGCGGCGCAAGCAACCAGGGAAGGTAAAGCAGTAATCAAGCACCAGAGTGACACCCGTTAGACACAAGCATGGGTATTTAAAGTCCTGATAATTGGATTTACCGTTGCATTAATATAAGAAACCTCGCGTTATATTTCTTTATAATAGAGGTAACGGTATGGTCGTACAAGGCCTATACGAAAGTAAGCCTTGTAAACACTGTAAGAAATCCCGGAGTTCGCGAACCGAGATCAGCTGTTGCAGTGGCTTGTTATGATTCGGTAATTCCGTAACCGAAGGATCACTACAATAATTCGAAGCGTTATTTAGAATAAGAACGTTTATTCAGTTCAAAGCATATGTGGTAATATTATAATAATGCGTGGGACGTTGAGCATTAGCACAAAACATTTATATAAATGGTAAACAATAGCAATATATAGATGAACATGAAATATGCGAGTATTAGCAATAGACAAGAATATGAAAAGCAATAAGCGTTAGGAATGTTAAGATAATATAAACGATAAGCAATAATAAGAAAAGCATAAGCAAGAAAGTGTAATATAAATGGCGATGATATGCAGTGTTATAATAAGTAATATTAATTGCTCACAGTTGTTGTCGAAAGTGAATCTCTCGTCGAGAGTAGTTGCACTGAATTTAATGCACGTTAGTTAAATTGTTACTTTCGTTGAACTGTCTCTATGGAAGAGCTTTCCGTAGAAGAAGAGTCCGTAGAAGAAGAGTCCGTAGAAGAAGAGTGCTACGGCCTCTGGGGCCCTTGTATTTATACAGTGTTTAGGTATGAGGGGTGTGCGCGGTATGCACCGTGACTCATGCACGAAATATGCGTCGCAATAAGACTTCCGGGTTTTTTTATAAAGGGCATTCGAAAAGGACTTCGCAATATTATTTCCGGGGTTTTTATGAGGAGCGCTCGAGAAGGGGGACTCAAACTAGTTACATGTGGTTTGCGTGTTTTGATTGGAACGGGGTAAGAGTGGCTTTGACTCGGTGGGTCGTAGGGAGGTCGTGAGACGTAGTCTCGATGTAAGAGGGTTTTTGGGACGAGGGACTTGTTTAGACCTTGAAGGTGAGGGAGGAGATCGTGCCTCGTAGGGCGTAGAGGGAAGGGGATTTCGTAGTAGATCATCTTGAGATAGGGACCGCTAAGGTATATCGTCAAGGTGGTCGGTAGTTGGGAAAAAGGGGTAAGATTTGAATTCGAGGGATTTTGGCGAAGATTTGGAGTTAGTTGTGGGGAAGACTCTAATTGCGACTGCGCGAAAAATAGTGGGACGTCACACCTCCCCCCTTATATGAAGAAATGCCTGCATTTCTTAACATTAAGGAGCGGGATGGACTTAGCTGTTCGCCATCACGCGAAAAACAAATATATATTTATGGTGCCCCGAAAAAAAATGAAAATAATAAAAAAAATTTGATTTTTAATAATGAAATTATTACTAAAGGGAAATATATACAAGGGATTTATTTACAAGGAAGAGGGGGGTGGAAGGAAGGTTTGTTAGGACGGGAACTATTTACAGGATAGGTGGGGAGGGGACTTAATAGAGGGTGCACTCATCCAGGAGGAAGGTGAGGTCCTGACCGCTCTGATATAGGTCATCGAACCATCTCAAAAACTCGGGTGTCAGCCCCTCGTGGTCTGGGACCCTGGTGGCTGACCTCGTGTCCAGGATTTCCACCACTCCTGGCCAAGGTGGAATGACGGAAGGAACGGGGAAGTCGGGACCTAGGGATGGTGTTAGGATCTGGAGTGGTGCTGGAGGGGCGAGTCCCCATTCCGTCGCCGCGTACGCGGGAGGGTTATACGGGGGGCGGGGGTGTTGCGGCCTCCTGCATCTTCTCCCAATCCGTCGGCGTTGGCGGGGGCGAGTCATCGATGGTGATGACCTCTATGGCCTCCCTGATGACGACGGAGGATGTTATCCTGGGGAGGACGGGCGAAACGCTCCTTCCTTCCTTTATGGCCTGCCGGCGCCGCCATCGGAGTTGGGCCAGTTTATGGCCCTTTCCTCCACCCTTATGCGGCCTTCTGGGGGAAGGCCCATCTCCTCTAGAGGCGGGCATGGCTGATATTTTTGCTACTTTTAGAAATGGGTTTAAATTGATTAATCACATGTATATAGGTTTGGTGTTATTACGCTCAACCGGGACTCTCGCGCATTCGACCAAGGCGCGCTTTATTCGCATGTATTATCCTGGTCCTGCCTTTCCAGGAAATTTTTAAATTTTGTGAAGGGATTACCTCCAGTATTGTGTGCGGACCAGAGTACTGGTCACCAAATTTTCCTTTTCGCGGTTCTATTAGAACGAAAACTGAGTCGCCCGGTTTGAAGGTCTCTTCGTTAATATGTTTGTCGTAATATCTTTTGTACCGAATTTTAGATTGATTGAGCTTTTCCGCTGCGGCGGTTTGTAATTCTTGCACCCTCGTGCTTAGTTTCGAGAAGTAATGGTTATATGTTTCGTTGTCAAAATCTTCGGGTACCGGACTTCGGCTGGGCACCCGGGCTACTTTCCCGAATACTAACTCGTGCGGAGTGTAACCAGTGCCCTCGTGGACACTAGTGTTATAAGAGAACGCGGCCAAATCGGTCCATTCGTCCCAGTCGCTGTATCTACCGATAAACATTTTTAGATATTCGGTCAAAACGTGGTGCGATCGCTCTAAAGAGCCGTTAGTCTGCGGGTGAAAGGCTGTGGTTCGAAATTGTTGGATTTTAAATTTCCGTGCTACCGCTTTCATGAAGTTACTAGTGAAATTTGTTCCTTGATCGGTGAGGATGGCTCTGGGAGCTCCGAATTGACAGATGAATTTTTTGATGAATGTATCTGCAATTTTTATTGACGTGGATTGTTTGAGGGGCTCACATACAAAGTATTTGGTCAGTAAATCCTGGATGGTTAGTATGTAGGTGTTGCCTGCTCTTGTGCTAGGCAGAGGCCCTACTATATCCAGCGCAACCTTATCGAAAGCGCGTCCAGGCGTATCAGTAAGAATCATCGGTTGTCTGGTTTTAACACGGACGAGTTTCTTCCGTTGGCAGTCCGCGCAGTTCCGAACGTAGCTTTCTACGGCTTTCTTCATACCTTTCCAAAAGTAGTGGGAGCGGATGCGGTTATATGTTTTAGTTACTCCCTTATGTCCGGCTATCGCGGATGCGTGATTTTCCGTAATTATGTTTTGTCGTTCCGATTCTACGGGGATTTGAACTAGTTGTAAACAAATGGTAACGCTAGTGTCCTCGTCATTGACGGCTTCGAGGACACCCATAATAATATCTTGCCAGTTTAGCTGGTCGATATTTGTCGTTTTAGCTATGCTAAATGAATGTATTATCAGTTCACGTACTACGTTTTTGAGAGAGGCAAGGGCGTCATCCCATGTCGTCGCGGTTAAGGGCGTATCTTTAGTTTCCTTAATAATCAGTCCGATAAGGATTTGTCCCTTATTGTATTTCACGTGGGCTTTGCCCAGTGTGAGGTCGCTTGGTGCCGTTAGAGTTCCCATTGCTTCCAAATGTTTAGCTCCGTCGTCGCACGGCTTTCCATCCGCGCTGAGAAAGAAGACGAGTGTATCTTTTCGGAGGGATAGCGGGTCGCGGCTGATTGACGGCGTCACCCTGATGTCTCGATCGGGGTCAGCCTCGTATGCTGCTTCATGAAGATCATCCAGCTCGATTATTGAGGAATCCGAGTCTGAACTCGATTCGTTTGACCCCATTGATACTGCCTCGGAGTCTGGATCATCCTGTTCCTGTGGTGTGAATGGTCGCGGAGGCGACATGATTGAATGGGGAGTACTCAACCGCTCACTTTCTTCTTCTTGATTCTCCTCCTCTACACTACTCATCGTTTCTTGTAGGGTATTCGGAGAGGAATCTGGTGGTTTGGTCGTGGGTGTTTCCTTTTGGCGCACCTTTCGGTACGGCTGTGTTCTTCGGGGTATCGTTCCCCAATGGGTGCTGGCCGTAGGTGTTGCTGCGGAGGTTGGTGCGTTGACGGTCCGAGGCCTCTTGGGGCTACTTGGTGTACCTGATAGGTCCTCCCAATCGTCGTCTGCTT
The DNA here is from genome assembly GCF_050908995.1 of Andrena cerasifolii. Taxonomy (NCBI): domain Eukaryota; kingdom Metazoa; phylum Arthropoda; class Insecta; order Hymenoptera; family Andrenidae; genus Andrena; species Andrena cerasifolii. Next base: position 7,482 of record NW_027486553.1, on the reverse strand, counting down.
CTTCTCGCGGTCTTACAGGACAAGCTGCTACTGTAGGAGGGTTACGGGATAGGGCGTCAGCAAGTTTGTTGCTTTTTCCTGGCTGATAGCGAATTTCATATTTATATTCCGCTAGTTTTAGGCGCCATCTAACGAGGCGTGACGTCGGGTCCTTCACCTTATGTAACCAAATCAAGGGTTGATGGTCGGTATATAAAATAAATTTCCTTCCATAAAGGTAAGGTCGGAAGTATCTGACGCAGTATACTATAGCTAAGAGTTCCTTTTCTATAGTCGAGTAATTTATTTCGGCCTTGTTCAGGAGTCGGGAAGCGTAAGCAATCGGTAGCTCTTTATCTGTGACAGCTTGACTCAATATTCCTCCTATAGCATATTCGGAGGCGTCTGTAGTAACGTGAAATTCCAGTTCAAAATTTGGATATTGCAGGATAGGTTCGTTCTGCAATGCTGATCTTAGATGATCGAAGGCGCTTTGCTGGGACGGTCCCCAGGCGAATGCTGTGTCCTTCTTCAGTAACGAGGTTAATGGGCGAGCCGTTTTAGAAAACTCTGGGATAAACCTTCTGTAATATCCGGTCAGTCCAAGGAATTCTTTGATTCCCTTTGGTGTGCGAGGTGCAGGGTAGTTCCGGACTGCTTGGACTTTTTGTTGGTCCGGTTTCACACCCTCCTCGGTGATTATGTGTCCCAAATATGCGACTTCTCTGTGCAGGAACTTACATTTGGAAGGTTGGAGTTTAAGGTTTGCCTCTCGTAAGCGATGGGCGAGTTTTTTAAATTTAATTAAGTGTTCCGTGAGGGAACTTGCGTAGAGGACGATATCGTCCAAATAAACAAACATTTCTGTGCCCTGGAGCCCCGTAAGGGTGTGGTCCATCAGACGTTGGAAAGTCGCCGGTGCATTACAAAGCCCAAATGGCATTCTTACAAACTCGTAGTGTCCATGAGGTGTAGAGAATGCTGTTTTTGGTGCGTCTTCCGGCTTCATAGGTATTTGGTGGAATCCCGAAGCGAGGTCAAACACGGAGAAGTACTTGGCTCCTCCTAATTGATCCAATATCTCATTGATATTTGGAAGCGGGTATGCGTCGGGAACGGTCTTTTTGTTGAGTTCCCTAAAATCTATTACCATTCGCCACTGGGGTTCCCCATCAGGTCCTGGCTTCTTGGACACGATCCAGACGGGTGAGTTGTAAGGAGACAACGATGGTTTCACAATTTCATTTTCCAGTAGCTTGCGTACTTGTTGGTCGATTTCCTTCTTATGTACTGGAGGGAAGCGATATTGTTTCGTGTTCACAGGCACTGGGTCCGTCGTCTGGATCCTGTGCTGGATGACATTTGTATGACCTAACTTCTCGTCTGGTAGATGGAAAAGGTCGTGATTTTTCCTTATAATTTCTTGGACATGGTGTTTTTCCTCTTGATTCATATGTTCCGTTGAGATTGATTGGAGTATTCGTTCTACCCTCGAAGGGGTTTCCTCGGAATTTTCCCGTGTTTTTGATCCAGACGTAACCGCAAGAGACTTAAGGGAGGTTAGGGGAAGGGTAAATTTGGCGTAATGCGCAGGGGTTGAGGGTGAGTGCACCTTCGCGGGTGCCTCGAAATAGTGGATCGACGGATCCGGGGCTAAGAGGGACTTGTTTTTTATTAGGTCGGGGATGGGAGTAGTGCCTGTCGGCATTGTAGTCTCTTTTGGTCGGTTTTGTCTGGGTTCCGGAATTATCCTGTCGAATTCCTCTAGTTCAACGGTGGGTATTGTGACTGCTGTGTCTACCCCATTTGAATTTATTATTTGCAGGTATGCCTTGCCGTCTTGGTTACGGACAAGCGCGTTACCGGCATGGACTCCTGTACCTAGGTCTAACCGGGGCAAATACCCTTCTTCTATATTCGGGTTACCTACATGTACGAAGAAGGTGGTCTTTGATCTAGCGGTTAATACGATCGGGTTCCTGTCTACAAACGGAATTGAAGTTCCGTGGAACTCTAAACGCTTTTCTAAGTAGTTTATTGTTACGTCGCGTTCCATTAAAAATTCTGACCCTAATATTCCTTGGGTTTTAATTGGGAAGTCGTCGTCGACTACATGGAACGTGACGTCGTTGCCCAAGATGGTTACTCTTATTGTTCCAAGGGTAGAGACGGGATCATGTGAAATACCTCTCAATAATACTTGGTTTCTCGGGTCGATGTCTTGGAATCGCTTTACGGCCTGGATTTTTAACAAATTTACCTCCGAGCCGGTATCGATCATTAATTCGGGCGTTTTCCCGAAGTCCGTGGATTGGATTATTACGGATGGGACCTTACCATCGGTGTTTAGTTGCGCGGTGGCGATTCTAGTAGCGGTCTTTCCGTGTCCGCTTGTATTATGATTGGACGCGCTCCTGTTTGGCCCGTTCCACGGTACGCATCCATAGTTGTCCGTGGGGGCGGGGCGTTTCCCGAATCCCTTTGTCGGAAGGTTCCAGGGTTTCGGTCGTTGTTATTAAACATACGTTTCCTGCATTCCGAGATCAAATGGCCGGGCTTCTTACAATATCCACAAATTCGTAGCTCCGTAGGCCTTGAAGGAGGAGGTCGGTTTTTGTCCCAGTAAGGGAGCAGAGGTTTGGGCGCTTGGTGTCCATATTCCGCAGCGCGGTTTGGAGGATGCCTTTCGTAAGGTTGGGCGGTTGAACCTTGATTACCTCGACAGGACCGCGCGTCGTGGCCCGTTTTGTTGCAGAGTTGGCAAGTTAATTTCGGAGTCTTCTGCTCCGAAAATCGTAGGCGGTCCCTGTCAATCTTCTTGTCTACGAGCACGGCTTGATCGAACGCTTCGTCGAGCGTATCGAATTGGTGTTGCTGTAGCCTCATCCTAATGTGGGGGGGAAGTCCATCGACGAACGAATCTAGGGTTAGCCGATCTAATTCCTGAGGGCGATTTCGCGCGAAGTCGCGGTAGTATTCTCTGTCCTCTTCTAGAATGGCGAATCGGAGGTCCTTAACGCGTGAAATGTATTCCAGTATGTGCTCGTTGTTTCCTTTTATGACGTTAGCGAGTTCCCCACGATAGTGGTCCGATGATTTAGCAGGAGAAAAGGTACGTTTGAGTTGCTTAATTAGGTCGTTTACGGAGTCGAAGGCCCGATCCTCAACGGCCAAGTACGCATGGTCTTGCAGCTTATTTCTCAACAACCTCGTTAGCTGGGGTTCGGCTTGCGAGGGAATCAGAGCCTTAGCCCTGTTGCAGGCTCTCGCGAATTGCAACACAGACATGTTGTGACCATTAAACTTTGGGACCGTTTCTACGGCGTCTTTCAATTTGATCTGGGGCGATGGACCTTGGTCCGAAATGTCCCCGAAATTTAATACCGGTTTCCGATCGAAACGGGAGGAACCTGGAGTGGCGAAATTGTTCGCCGTTGGCGGGGGTACGAGAAGTTTTTCTATCATCTCGCGGATGGCGTGAATTTGATCGGAGAGGCCTTCAGGCGCGGGGTGCCTCGAGCCTGTAGCTATGTCCGAGTGCGTATTGGATTCCGGGTTTCTAATGTATTTCCCGTGCAAGCTCTCGATTTCGGCTTGTTTTTGTCGTAATAATTGCACTTTCTCCATTAATTCGGCGGTAGCGGAGTTTACAGCGTTAGCGGAAGCGCCCGCGATTTGGTCTAGTACGCAAGTATCGTCGGTTTCGCCGTACACAGACATGGTTGTATTGTTTGGGGTTGCCTTAGAAATATTCTAATGTTTTCAGCGTCCGGTAGCCGTTATTTAAAAATCAAGGTGTTTTAAACCTGGGTAAAATTATCAAATCTAATGTAGCTCTTATTTGAGAGGAGGTAACTTTCTGAGCACTCGTCGCAGTTACTTATGGGGCGCCCTGGAATTAGAGGATTTCTGCACCGAGGGCAATATTTAGGTACGTTATACGTATAATAATAATGGGTCCAATATACTTCTACCGTATCTGCAGGCGAAAAGCTAGAGCAATTTAGGCAAATCTCGCTGCCGTCCGTGGTTGTTGCTATGCCGCCAGAAACGCAGATCAGCGCATTCAAATATGCTGAAATGCTTTGTAGTCTGCGGCTCCGGTAAGATAGCACGCTTCGAAGAGGGTATGTAATGCACATTCTAGATATAGGGACGTTGTGGGTACCGTATATACAAAGAACCTATTCTTTGTTAACGGTAGACGAACATCCCACCGCTGTCACCAAATTTATGTCACGTCCCGGGTGAAGGTCTTTTTTAGGGGAATGACATAGTTGGGGTAGATCGGGAGGAAGCCTTGGCACGAAAACCAGTTTCGCGACACAAGGCTAGTTGGGGGAGTTTAGGCACGAAAACCAGCTTCGCGGCACTAAGCAGGATAGGACTTTGGCACGAAAACTAGTTTCGCGGCACAAAGCGAGGCAGGAGTTAGGCACGAAAACAAGTTTCGCGGCACTAGGAACGATGGGAGTTAGGCACGAAAACACGTTTCGCGGCACTAGGAACGATGGGAGTTAGGCACGAAAACAGGTTTCGCGGCACTAGGCACGATGGGAGTTAGGCACGAAAACAAGTTTCGCGGCGCAAGCAACCAGGGAAGGTAAAGCAGTAATCAAGCACCAGAGTGACACCCGTTAGACACAAGCATGGGTATTTAAAGTCCTGATAATTGGATTTACCGTTGCATTAATATAAGAAACCTCGCGTTATATTTCTTTATAATAGAGGTAACGGTATGGTCGTACAAGGCCTATACGAAAGTAAGCCTTGTAAACACTGTAAGAAATCCCGGAGTTCGCGAACCGAGATCAGCTGTTGCAGTGGCTTGTTATGATTCGGTAATTCCGTAACCGAAGGATCACTACAATAATTCGAAGCGTTATTTAGAATAAGAACGTTTATTCAGTTCAAAGCATATGTGGTAATATTATAATAATGCGTGGGACGTTGAGCATTAGCACAAAACATTTATATAAATGGTAAACAATAGCAATATATAGATGAACATGAAATATGCGAGTATTAGCAATAGACAAGAATATGAAAAGCAATAAGCGTTAGGAATGTTAAGATAATATAAACGATAAGCAATAATAAGAAAAGCATAAGCAAGAAAGTGTAATATAAATGGCGATGATATGCAGTGTTATAATAAGTAATATTAATTGCTCACAGTTGTTGTCGAAAGTGAATCTCTCGTCGAGAGTAGTTGCACTGAATTTAATGCACGTTAGTTAAATTGTTACTTTCGTTGAACTGTCTCTATGGAAGAGCTTTCCGTAGAAGAAGAGTCCGTAGAAGAAGAGTCCGTAGAAGAAGAGTGCTACGGCCTCTGGGGCCCTTGTATTTATACAGTGTTTAGGTATGAGGGGTGTGCGCGGTATGCACCGTGACTCATGCACGAAATATGCGTCGCAATAAGACTTCCGGGTTTTTTTATAAAGGGCATTCGAAAAGGACTTCGCAATATTATTTCCGGGTTTTTTATGAGGAGCGCTCGAGAAGGGGGACTCAAACTAGTTACATGTGGTTTGCGTGTTTTGATTGGAACGGGGTAAGAGTGGCTTTGACTCGGTGGGTCGTAGGGAGGTCGTGAGACGTAGTCTCGATGTAAGAGGGTTTTTGGGACGAGGGACTTGTTTAGACCTTGAAGGTGAGGGAGGAGATCGTGCCTCGTAGGGCGTAGAGGGAAGGGGATTTCGTAGTAGATCATCTTGAGATAGGGACCGCTAAGGTATATCGTCAAGGTGGTCGGTAGTTGGGAAAAAGGGGTAAGATTTGAATTCGAGGGATTTTGGCGAAGATTTGGAGTTAGTTGTGGGGAAGACTCTAATTACGACTGCGCGAAAAATAGTGGGACGTCACACTAGTTTTGCTCGTTTTGCTCGTTTTACTCGTTTTACTCGTTTTACTCGTTTTACTCGTTTTACTCGTTTTACTCGTTTTACTCGTTTTACTCGTTTTACTCGTTTTGCTCGTTTTGCTCGTTTTACACGTTTTACTAGTTTTACTCGTTTTACTAGTTTTACTCGTTTTACTCGTTTTACTCGTTTTACTCGTTTTACTCGCTTTACTCGTTTTACTCGTTTTACTCGTTTTACTCGTTTTACTCGTTTTACTCGTTTTACTCGTTTTACTCGTTTTACTCGTTTTACTCGTTTTACTCGTTTTTCTCGTTTTGCTCGATTTACTCGTTTTACTCGTTTTACTCGTTTTACTCGTTTTACTCGTTTTACTCGTTTTACTCGTTTTACTCGTTTTACTCGTTTTACTCGTTTTACTCGTTTTACTCGTTTTACTCGTTTTACTCGTTTTGCTCGTTTTGCTCGTTTTACTCGTTTTACTCGATTTACTCGTTTTACTCGTTTTACTCGTTTTACTCGTTCTACTCGTTTTCCTAGTTTTGCTCGTTTTACTCGTTTTACTCGTTTTACTCGTTTTACTCGTTTTACTAGTTTTACTCGTTTTACTCGATTTGCTCGTTTTACTCGTTTTACTCGTTTTACTCGTTTTACTCGTTTTACTCGTTTTACTCGTTTTACTCGTTTTACTCGTTTTTCTCGTTTTACTCGTTTTACTCGTTTCACTCGTTTTACTCGTTTTACTCGTTTTACTCGTTTTACTCGTTTTACTCGTTTTACTCGTTTTACTCGTTTTACTCGTTTTACTCGTTTTACTCGTTTTACTCGTTTTACTCGTTTTACTCGTTTTACTCGTTTTACTCGTTTTACTCGTTTTACTCGTTTTACTCGTTTTACTCGTTTTACTCGTTTTACTCGTTTTACGCGTTTTACTCGTTTTACTCGTTTTACTCGTTTTGCTCGTTTTGCTCGTTTTACTCGTTTTACTAGTTTTACTAGTTTTGCTCGTTTTACTCGTTTTACTCGTTTTACTCGTTTCACTCGTTTCACTCGTTTCACTCGTTTCACTCGTTTTACTCGTTTTACTCGTTCTGCTCGTTTTGCTCGTTTTGCTCGTTTTACTCGTTTTACTCGATTTACTCGTTTTACTCGTTTTACTCGTTTTACTCGTTCTACTCGTTTTGCTCGTTTTGCTCGTTTTACTCGTTTTACTCGATTTACTCGTTTTACTCGTTTTACTCGTTTTACTCGTTTTACTCGTTTTACTCGTTTTACTCGTTTTACTAGTTTTGCTCGTTTTGCTCGTTTTACTCGTTTTACTCGTTTTACTCGTTTTACTCGTTTTACTCGTTTTACTAGTTTTACTCGTTTTACTCGTTTTGCTCGTTTTACTCGTTTTACTCGTTTTACGCGTTTTACTCGTTTTACTCGTTTTACTCGTTTTACTCGTTTTACTCGTTTTACTCGTTTTACTCGTTTTACTCGTTTTACTCGTTTACTCGTTTTACTCGTTTTACTCGTTTTACTCGATTTACTCGTTTTACTCGTTTTGCTCGTTTTGCTCGTTTTGCTCGTTTTACTCGTTTTACTCGTTTTACTCGTTTTACTCGTTTTACTAGTTTTGCTCGTTTTGCTCGTT